>NW_026136705.1:11277151-11452151 GCF_905237075.1 Dicentrarchus labrax | reverse complement strand
AATGCAACAACATCAGTGTTGTGTGTGGATGTGTCTGTGTGTAGAATTAGCAAGGCTCCAGGCCTCAGCTAGTCTCAAAGTGAGTAAGTCCTCCCTGTGTTAGATCATTACATTGTCACATTTGGATAATGTAATTTGAATTTCTCAGCACATAACATACTGTAAGAGCATGTGCACAGTTTGTGTGTTGTAACATATTTCAGATACCCATCACAGTTGTTTGGCATACTATAGATAAGCTGATGCAACATGCTGTAATAGAGGCTGTCCACTGAGTCGTTAAAAATCAGTAAAACTTTAGTTAGTCCAAGTTTAGTCCAATTTGAATGCCATTTGGTACTGTTAGTAGCAACAGACTATTGTGGGTTATAATTTCCCTGCACTGGAAACTCAACAGACAGAGAAAGCCAAAGTGGCAGTGTACTAAGAAAGCCTCTTCTACCTGACAGTAACAGCAGGGTTTTGCTCTGAACTTGGGGGCATCAGAATACCACAGAAGTTGGAGAACAAAACAATGATTTAGTTTTGTTTTGTTTTGGCTCATATACAGCATATAAGCCATTAACAAGGCTAATTTTCATAGCTATCAAATTCTCTTTTTAGTCACCCTGCTGTTCAGTGTTCGATGTTCTTCGATGAGTGTTGTGGATTTGATGTTAATTAGCTGATTGAAAACATAGCCTATTGTAAATTTACAAAGAAAACTTAGTTTGTTTCCGCTACTAGTTCTGTTTTAACAGACATGGTACAGCTGTAGTATTGACCAATAGTGTTGTCACCTTTGAAACAGGTTAACTTGCCATAAACACTGTTCGGCTTATGAGAATTGTGTATGTATTTTTAGAAATCTTCCTTTAACTTATATGTCAATAACCTGATAAACGTGATTAACTGATGTGGGATCAGTGATTAAATATGTCCTGCATTCAGCCTGCGCCATGTTTTTGGATCTTAGAAGATTATTCTCGCTTATGAGCTGTGAGTTAATCAGATGTCCCATTATGAGAGATCCTGTGACATTTTGCCAAGTCATGAGCACACTGTTGTTTTGACTAGAGCACCGGAGTAAGTGTCATGCCAGCTCAGACAAAATAAACTCCTCAGAGCCAAGACACTGGCAACTATTTTATTCGCTGAAAAATAAAAATTACTGTTTAAAGTTGTAAAATATCTCTGGCTCTAATAGTCTGTGATTCAGTGTTTGTGTGAGCTCGCAGCTTTGATTTAGAACCGGAAGTATTTTATAAATGTGTGAGATCAAAATAGAGACCTCATGAGCGTGCAATGGAGAAAATCAAGGCATCACATTGTTTGCTATGATAAGGTCAAATGTAAAGCTTTATTTACGTGCATGTGTTCTGTTCATTTACACCCCAGTTTACTCCTTTTTTGGTTTGACAGATCTATAAATATATCAACTGTGCAACTCAGTTGAGTAAATTTCATGCCGTCATAATGAGGAACTTGATGAAGATATTTGTCATATTCTGAGAAGTAACAGGTCTCTAGTTGACATCTTTCACTTTTGGTTTTCAACATCTCCCTAAGGGTTTCAGGTACATTTCCACATGCTAAAGACACATGTCAGCCAGGCTTATTGTTAACAGTAAACCACTATGACTTAAAGATTGCAACTTCAGTTGGTATTTATGACAATGCTGATATCTATTTAATTTATTTGATGTATAGAGAACTATGCAAGAGGATAGATAGTGTACCTGAACTGCCGAACAAAAACAACGAATGTGTAACTACTTGCTACTGCAGGTTCTTCAGTACTTATTTTGTGTGTGTTTACAACAAGACAGTCAGGTGACCAGAGACACTTCCTATACCTGTAACTAGCAAACATCTCAACACAAAACAGACCTTACTAGAAAAATAATCATTTACCAGTTACAACACCACAGAAATGAACCATATCCAGTTATGTTGCAGTGTACAGTATATGTACAGTATATGTGCAGTATATGTTCAAAAGCACAAACAGCTAACCAGAGCTGGCTATCAAACTTCACTACACATTTGTTCATTTTAGAATGTGTTTTAGATAAAACTCTTGCATTTCACAACTTTTCTTTGGTCAGGTATGCTCAAAAGCTTCCAAAACTTCTCTTGAAAACCCAGAGATTGAACATTGTGTGCAACAATGCACCAACTGATGTATTTAATAGAAGATTTAATGGAACATTTAGTCAATAGAATAGTCTACTGAACATTCAGAGTGGGAAATGTGTTAGCAACTCAGGAAGATTGATTGGAAATGCTACATGAGCTTATGTTTAGAAGCGGAGGAAATTAACAGAGCTCTCATGTAGAGATGTAGTTTTTTTAGTAGTTAAAGTACTTCCTCTCGTCCCCCTCCTCTCTCTGGACCCCAGGAGTTGCACCACCAAGTGACACCTATTAGTGTAGTCATCAGCTCCCATCTGTGCTGCGTATATGTGCGTACATGTCATGTGGCAGCTAAACATTTAGTCAGAGTGGCAGTGTGAGAGTGCAGATGGCGTTGTAATTAGCTGGCCTACTCCCTACTGCTCCTTGTCAGCAGCATGGAGGCCACTGGAGCAACACAGAGGGACAGAGGTATAGAAAGCAGGCTGACAGGGAATAAAAGCCAGTCACAGTTCCAACTTTCTCACCTTTTCCAGACAAGAAAGGGGCTCAGCTGCAGCCTGTGACTTCCAGGACTGCATTTGGCCAACCAAATTAAAGTCCCTGGAGGCATTAAGTGGAAATGGTTTAATCTTGATACAGTCATGGCTATGAAGAGCTTTTGGGCTACTAAAAACAAAACTTAAACGCATTTGTGAAGACACTAACTGTTACTGTAATCCATGCTCTGTAATATTGTGGATTATTACTGCTTCCCCATGGAAACCCCTTTTAGGCATTCTAGTGGCATATGTGGATGACAGTGTTGGTCGGTCAGTCCACCACTTTGGAACAGACTGAAATATAAACAACTATTAGATGGATTGCCATTAAATTTTATTAGACATAGACATAGACATTCACAAGAGGATGAAGCTTACTGACTTTGGTGATCCTAGCTGTCTTTTAGTGAAACATGAGGTGGACTATTTTGTCCTCAGGATCCAAAGTTCTGCTGTTCAGCCTTGTTACCAGTTTACTGCATTTTGTTCAGGAAAAAATGAGGAGGGGGTGTCAGAATGAGACATGATATGTACTTCAGCCTTCAGCTTTGATTGTACTCTGCAGTCTCGTGACACAAGCATGACTGACATTTGAGTGTTAAAGAGCAAGGGGAACAATGTCTTTCTGCAACAGGAGGAACTATGGCCCGTGTAGACAGCGGAGTGCTGCACGTACAGTATTTCATTGTGCAATCGATTGTATGCAGGGATTTCACTCTGGAAGTTAGTTAGTTGTAATCAAGCACTTGCAGAATACCGATATTCTGCTAACTGCTAAATATTGATCATGCCGACGCCAAAATTCTTGAAATCATCTTGTGTATTGTAACTTGAAAAGTACAGAAACGATTGGTTTTGTATGATAAAATAGATGGTTTTGGATCTTTGGAAATCCTAGTGCCACTAAAACGAGTCTATGATCCATCTCCATTAAGTTTTCCTAGCATGAGATTCAGAAGTTTTTTTTTTTGCTGTGTTTGTCTTTCTTTTCTTTCACTGATCATAACCATATGATTAGTGCTTAAACTGAGTACGGCGTCCTCTAAAATCAAAAATCAAAGCAGAGCTTGGACTGTAGCTGTAAACTTGTGCAGAAAGTATTGTTAGAAACATGGTTTAGACTGCAGCACTCTAGTGCTGTCCCCTCTGTCTCTCTTTCCGTTTCCAGCCCTCTCTCATTCTTTACTTTCCCTCTTCATCTTCCTCCATTCTCAAAACACAAGCTGTTGTTTTCCCACCCTCCTCTCTGACCTGTGATCTGGTTATTTGAGGTGTTGGCACTGTGTTGTGAAGCATTTCTCAAAGTTCTGCGTCGCAGTGACCGACAGGACTGGAGATGTTTCATAGCGGTCACAGTGTGTCCAAGCAACACGATGAACTGATGAAATACCACGATCACGTCATTGTGCTTGGTTTGTACTTTCCAGCCAAGCTGCCAAGTCAAAAATCTGTATCTTTGGAAATGCAGTGATCACACATGGTGGTTTCTCCCTTCCATCCAAGGTTTTGGTTTGACTTAACAAAGTCTCTAATTATGACAAGATATACAGACAGTGACACTTGTTTGGCTGACTTCTTGTCCGTCTAAGTCTTTATGTGGTTAAATGTTTGTGCTAAGATGACTATATCACAAGGTAACTGTTATTGCTATGCTATTAGTTGTGTTTTCTCTATCATCTCTTCCCATGAAGAATGTATTGATCTAACATCATTGGTGTCATATGAGGCCGGATGATTCCCCCTGTCTCCCCTCTTGAGCCCAACTTCACACTCTGAGGGGAAGTGGAAGGAAGAGGAAATGAAAATAGGAGGAGGGGGGTTTAAGAACCAAAGTAACAAGTCTTACTCATTCACTCTATTCAGCTGAATCCAATCTCATTGCTTTAATAGGATACAGTCAGCTCTTCAGCCCAGCCATTCAAGCATAGCTGTAGCAGGATGCATATTCATGCACTGCTGGTCTGCAGCTTGTGTTACAATGCACATACAGTGCTGCAGAGAGAGGCTGTTAATGAAAGGGATGAAGAAAGAGAAAGTGTTTCAGTCAGGAGGAGTGCACAGAGCCACCAGTGGAGTGGCATAAGGGGAATATGATTAGCCTGTGTGCATTGATTGTGTGTGTGTGTGTGTGTGTGTGTGTGTGTGTGTGTGTGTGTGTGTGTGTGTGTGCGCTGATAGAGCAAAAGAGGGACTGCAGCACTCTTTTCAACCCTCCACTTGAGGCAAAATTCTGATGGTAATAGAAATTAATTCATGTGCCAGAGCTGTATGTGAATTTTAATATAATGGTATGTATGTAAGCGATATTTGAAGGTGGATGCAAGTTCGCTTCACTGTATTTAGATAAACTGCCATGACATACTTGTGTTGTAATAATAAATGTATTAGACAGTAAACCAGTTGCTCATTGGGTCTCCAGTGTTGTTAAACACTTCAGATGGAATTGAAGAGAGGTTAATGCCAATATCACTGTCTCACACCAGTTTGTTTCTCCTTTACCTTAATGACTCTTATTCTCTTTTCACAATCCCAGGCCAGCCAACTGGGAGTGTACAAGGCCTTTGTGGACAACTACAAGGTGGCGCTAGAGACAGCGGAGAAATGCAGCCAGGCCAACAGCCAGTTCCAGAAGATATCTGAGGTAAGTTCATCCTCCAAAGATGATCAGAGAGTCGAGAAGCTTTTGGGCAAATGTATTGAAGACATGTCTATTATTTGGTCTAAAGTGTCTTAAACCGTCACGTTGATCAATCCCCTTCAGTAAAGTGAAGGAGAAAACAAATGCCCATGAAACGACAACACAGAAGGGAAGCAATGCGAGCTGAAACATCCTCTTTTTGACAGGAAGCAACAGTGTTTATGGGAAATGTGGTCTTGTTTTGAGGAACAGTTAACAGATATGCTTATGATAAAATATGCTACACCTAGCACATTTAAGCTTATTAGTGTCTGGACAGATGAGCTGTGGAATTCCCAGCTGAAGGTTTAGACTTTTGTTCGTTTGCATTTGTAAGCATTGTGGCTATATTTAGTATTGAGAGCTGATGTGGAGGAAGGGTGATGAGGGGTGTTAAAAATCCTACTGATTGCTTTGAAGGTGTTATAGATGTTAATTAAAAGAACATCTGTGACGGGAGTGACTCCTGATAACCCTGATAACGCCAAACCCACTCTCATTCTCTTGTTTCCATGCCAGCTAGAGGCAAAAGATTAATTATAGTAAGGGAATATGGGGCGTCACCTACATAGCATTTACACTTTCGAGCAGTCACCTTTAATTTCTAGATGTAAAACCCCCAATTTCCTGTTATGTTTTTGACCTTTTACCACCAACTGTTTAGCTTGCAGGACACCAGCATTGTAGAACTTTCATGCACTGGTAGAATGAAAAGTTACATTAATAGAAAATGTGGAATGTATATACCGTATATCTTAAGATTATAACTTTAATTTGAATTAATATTATTTATATAACATGTAAATAATTATATCACGCTGTAGAGGTGTGTTGTTGGTTGTAAATAGAATTTACTGAGAGATAAACTTGTGAAGGTTGCACAGTACAGCCTATTTCAGTTGTCTCAGTCTGCTGCAGGGCCCCTATACTTCTTCATTAGCCTCAGCCAAGCCAGTTGAGAGCTGTGTGTGTGTGTGTGTGTGTGTGACTGTGTGTGACTGTGTGTGACTGTGTGTGACTGTGTGTGACTGTGTGTGACTGTGTGTGAATGAGCGAGAGTGAGCGGGAGTGAGCGTGGTTGTGTGTGTATAATTAATTAAATTGATCATTCCACTCCTGTGTTTCTTTCAGAACCTCAAAGTGAAAGGTCCTAAAGACTCCAAAGATTGTACCACATCTGTCTCGATGGAGGGTAAGTTTGTATGTACGTGCGTGTGTGCATGTGCGCGTCCTTGTCTTTGTGTGTCTATTTGTGTGTGTGTATGTCTGTCTAGGCTGGCTTGCTGCTTTAAGACTCCAGTCCTGCCCCTTCTACTTGTGTATGCAGTGGCGGGCTTTGGGAGGCAAACTGGTGCATGTGTGAGCGCCCTTGCTCTCTCTTTTTCCCTCTCTTTCTCTCTCTCTCTCACTCTCTCTCTCTCTCTCTCTCTCTCTCTCTCTCTCTCTCTCTCTCTTTCCCCCCCATCTCTCTCTGTCAGTCTCTGCCTGAGAAAGGAGGCAGTGAGCAGGAGAACGGTGTAAGGAGAGGAGATGAGGGATATGGAGGTGCTTCTGGTCCTCAGACTGTGTTGTAACTGCACATACGGTAATGACTGCATGACACGAGCTGCCGCCGTTTCATTCAGGCAACTTGGACTGTTGTTTTTCCTTTTTCCTGTCGTTTCTGTATGAGCCAGGATGTCAGCGTTGTTGATTCTACGGTAGATTGGTAGTAAACTGTGTTTGCTGTGAAGTTGGGACAGTTATTAATAAGCTGCCAGGTTGATTTGGGATACCAGTATATCTGATAGCTATTTGGAGCTTCATGAACTGATGCTCATGATGCACAAAAGCATCTGTCTGTTGATGATTTCAGACCTTTAAATAGAATTTGCCTTTTTCTGTACATTTATGTGCTGTAGCCCACGTACTGGGGTGATAGAATTAGTTTCTTTTGAAGCATTGGAGCTTTTGTCTGGTTGCTGTGTGATGATCCTCTGGAAAAGGCAGCTTGCTGGGACTAACAGGCTACAATTGTTCATGTCTTTTAACATACAGAATATGCAGGATAACAGCAGCTTTTTATGTGTGTGTTTGTTTAAATGCAAGACTGGCCCCAGACTGCTCCTCATAGAGAGAATACTTATCACCAGAGGATCAGAACAAGTCTGATCTGTACGTGTGTGAGTGTGTGTATTGGGGAGCTGCTACATGCCTTTACTCTGCTGGTGACTTGCAAACTTAAGCTGTTTTGGGGATCTGGCACAACTAAACCACAAGGGTAGACCTCTTGTTGCAGGGGAAAGGATGAACTGTTGTCCAAATTATGCAGTGATAAGAAAACGGGATAAGCAAATGATGTGTCTTTGTCAGACTGAGAGAGGGTGGGTGAGTGTTCATATGTGTGTCAATTATCAGCAGCATGTACCTGTGAAGTGTCTGTCAATTTATGCATCGTAAATGAGGGAGAACCCAAACATGCAGGTTGTAAGAGTCAAATTTGTTTCTCATTTTTACTGCTGAGACTATACTATAGCATGCTAAAGTACTATATGATTTCTTTGCTGTACCATAGGTGAGTATGGTAGTGAAGTATCATAAAACTAGTTTCATATTCCCTCAACAATCAGTGTTTGTCAGCAGCCAGGGCAGCTGCTTTGATTACTGTTTGTATTGCTGTTCCTTAATTACCTGGCGAGGTAGTCAAGGGATTTCTCCTGCTCAACCGTGGAACTACCGCTCTTCTTTGTTTCTCCTCCATATTTCTTTTATCAAGCCTTCTTCCTGCCTGCCTTTCTTCCCTGTACTCATTCATCCATCCTATTTGCCTTCCAGATGATTCAACTGGACCTCAGCCAAATGAATTGACGTGTGCTTTTGTGTATTTTCCTCATGTAAATTGGCTAATTTGTCAGGCTTATTTTAAAATAGTACAGTCCGAATTAATGGATGCACAGAACGACACAAGTACTTAATCAAACAAGAATCTGACGTCCTGTTTTACATGTAAATGAAGATTTGCTCCGCTCCACTACCGTTTTCTGTCTATTCCTTAATCCTGATATACCGTCTCTCTATCTGTCATTCTGCCTTCTTTATTTTGCCTCTCCTATCACTCTTTTTCTGTCCTCCGCATCCTCCGTCACGGCTCATGCCTGGCATTTGTAGCTAAAAGTCTTGCCAAACACTGAGGGCTGAAAGCTGGCAGTCCCCGTGTCCTATCTGTAGATCGTGTAGTGTGTGTGGTGTGCCTGTTCAAAGACTTTGCCCACATGGTCTATCCCCTCATTAGCAAAGATGAACTATCTGTCCGTCAGCTAAGTCGTCGAGGCGACCTTGAGAACAGGTCCAATCAGAGACACCTCGCTGTGACAGGTCATCGACTTCCAATAATCCACCTCTCTCTCTGTCTTCTCATCTTCCCTCATCCTGACCCTTGACTGGACATTGAACTTGTCTTTCCAGATTCTGACCTTGTTTGTAAAACAGATATAAATGGTATACTCCAAAAACATGTAGCCACTATGAAATGATCACACATTTTTTCCAGCATTAGTTCTGCAGACTGATTTTCATGCATTAGCATCCTGGCTGTAATCTTTATCCTGTCTTGTGTTCAGAATATGATGTTTCCCTGGAATATAGATTGATTATTAATATATCTGCATATGTGATTATAATATGTAGGGGGAAAAAAGAGAAAAGAAGGAAAAAAGAGAATGAAAAAGTAAGGTCTCTGATCACTGAGCTTCCTCAGTAGGTTCAAAACATGACCAACCGAGTATGTTGAGGTGTAAAAGGAGTTACTCTTTCTGTAACCATTATGTGACCTCGTCCAGACTGAAATATCTCAACAAATTTGTCAATATTGATTCAAAACTTTGGTTTATAATCAAATAGCTGCAAAACTAATGGCATCCCCATCAGCCTCAGCTGTACTTTGTCCTTAGTCTTCATTAGCAAATGTTAGCATGCTAACATGCTAAACCGGTGGTGATTATTATACCTGGTTAACATTCGCATTGTCACTATAAGCATGTTAGTATGCTGATGTTAGCATTTAGCTCAAAGTAGCATCGTGCCTTATTACACCTTCTCAAAGCAGCTAGCATGGCTGTAGATTCTTGCTTCCAAATAGTAACTAAGTGCACTAGTATTTCAGCTATGCAGGACAAAAAAGGACATAAATAATCAAAACAGCTGATTTACTGACTTCTACCACATATTCACAAAAACTACTAGTAGTAACTTAAATGTACTGTTCTAGCATCTGATACTCGAATTGTACCTAAGGTAACCTGAAGTCACCTAAAGTACCTATACTTGAGGTGAATATAAACACACACATATTTAGAGGTGGTCACAGCCTGCAGTCAGTGCAGGTCCTGTAGTTAATCCTCCAGGAGGTAGCGGTATTGGTTCAGTGAAGCAGGACCACTGATGGAGGCCGCAGTATTAATGACCAGAGGTTGGAGAAACTTCAAAGAGCATCACCAAGGCCGTCTAGGAGATTCTCTTTGGTCTTATACAGTAGCAGAGTGTGTGTGTGTGTGTGTGTGTGTGTGTGTGTGTGTGTGTGTGTGTGTGTGTGTGTGTGTGTGTGTATATTTGCACATATGAGAGGCAGTATAGAGTGTGTAAAGTTTAATATGACAGGCCTTATCAGGAGATCTGAACATGTTCCCTGTAGGTTTCGGCTCTCGCTCTTTCATTTCTTTTAGTTGAAGGAGGGGGGAGAAGAGAGGAGAATGAACACTTGAACAAGTAAGAGTACGGAGGGAAAGAAGAAGACAGAGAGAACATGTCTGTACTACTGTACAGCACAATGTCCAATGGTTTAAACAGAGTGTGTAACATTTGAGGGGAAGCGTAGCACTGTTTCTACCCCTCTGTGGGAGCAGATTGTGTCTGGGCCGACCTGCCCTGCATACAGAAGGCTTCTCCCTGTCTCACTTGGCTTGCTTTTCTTCCCTTCGGTTTAAACATCAGTTGCTTTAAATCTTTCACTTTAATAAATGGAGATTAGCTTGATCACCGAATGGAACATTGTCAGCTGTTTTTTTAGATTTCTATGCCCTTGTGGATCTGGTTTGTTTTTATTGCATACCCTTACAATGTTTCCTGACACAGTGGCATTATTATTTTGAGACCTTGGGACATTTTTGGCATTTCATTACATGACTGGACATGCAGAATAAAAGCCCCCCCCCTTCTCTTTTTATACATCTATATGTGTGTTCGCTTCTTATTCGTTACTCCCTAGGGGTTCTCACATCTGCCATCTTGCCTGTTGCCCCTCTCCCCTGTATGATTTTTTTCTGTCTGTCTTCCCCTCTATCCTATCTGTGGGAGTTTCTCACCTAGAGCTGTCATGTATGTCAGACCTGCTGCCGTTCACACTACCTCAGCAGCTTAGCCAGCCCACGGGGAAATGAGCCAAGTGTGGTGGTACACAGGAACGGTGGCGTTTGGGCACGTGTCTGTTTTTTCATATATACATGCAGTCATTTGTTGCTGTTTATGTTTGGGTCTGAGTGTTTCAGAGAGACTTAAAGTCTAGTGTCTAGGCAGGCTGTAGTTTACCTAGTAGCAGCCAAAATGTGCAGTGGAAGCAAACTAAACCAATAGGAGGCTGCAGCATCAACCCGGAGAAGGACTGCATGTTAAGCAGCCTCTGTGTGTGTGTGTGTGTGTGTGTGTGTGTGTGGGTGTGTGTGTGTAGGTGTGTGTGTGTGTGTGTGTGTGTGTGTGTGTGTGTCCATCCCTTCATTGTGCAGTAACAAACTGCTGCATTCCTATAAAACAACACACACATTCAGATAATTTAATAATAAAACAACAATGTAATCCTCTGTTGATCCCAGCATGGAAACTGTCTTTTCGCTTACTCTCCTTCATGGAGAGGTCAAAGGTCAGGGTCAGTTTCATGCCGTTTGTTGTCATTAAATCAAATGTCGTCAACCCGAGAATCATATCATCAGTCTGACTGTAGGAGCCGTGTTTAACTCGGTGTGAGCTGAGTGGGAGTGTTTGTCCTTGTTCGAGCGGTGGAACTGTGACCTCCTGTGTGTGTGTGTGTGTGTGTGTGTGTGTGTGTGTGTGTGTGTGTGTGTGTGTGTGTGTGTGTGTGTGTGTGTGTGTGTGTGTGTGTGTGTGTGTGTGTGTGTGTGTGTGTGTGTGTGTGTGTGTGTGTGTGTGTTTCTGCATGTATAGACTTGTGTGTGAGCGGCGCTGACTCAGAACCCTCCTCTTCTCTCCCCCGCAGCTCTCCTTTACAAGCCGATTGACCGTGTTACCAGAAGCACCCTGGTCCTTCATGTGAGTACACAGCTTGCAGTTTGCACGGCTTTAAAGGATCTTTTCACCCGAATTGGAAAGAAAAGCACAACACTGATTCTGATGATATTGCTTCTCAATTTTCTAAATGCAGTATTTAGAAACTCCATTCCCCTCTGCTCTACACAGCAGCCCAAGTGCTAAAAAGTCAAAGCCTGCATTTTGTTGTTTATCACAGTGTCTTCCCAATCTACCTCTTTGGATGAGTAATAATTAAGTAGGAACTGCCAATCAGAGACACAGACATCCCTGAATGTGTATAGTTACCTTCCAGGATTGTATTGCATGAATACGTTTGCATAAAGCTGTCAGAACAACAACATACCCAGTGTATCCCAGGCTAGTGTGTTTCTACAGAGGTCATGTACCTGTCATTCATGCCAATTAAGAAGCGGTAGAAAGTGGCGGTTGTTCGTTTTGGTAGATAGAAGTCTTCTCAAGCCTCTGTTGTTAGCTGTCCTGTTCATCACTCTGCTAGACTGATGAGAGCAGCTTAAATAAAAAGAAGGAAATGAGCTTAAGTGTTTTAAGAAAGCTGTGTATGTGCAGTGCAGTTATGTTTTAAATAAGAAGATAAAATTAAGTCATAACTTCTGCTTATGCTTGAATTCATTTTTGAAAGTTAGAATAGATAGAACCACAAATGATAATAGACCTTTTAAACATTATTAGCACCAACAATTAGTTCTGTGCTTTCACAGCACAGTAAAGTTGTATGTATCGTAGCACAGACCATGACTGTGTATGTCTATGTAACTGTGCACGTTTGTGCATGTGTTGTAGGACTTGCTGAAACATACTCCTAAGGACCACCCGGACTTCCCCCTCCTGCAGGACGCTCTTCGGATATCTCAGAACTTCCTCTCCTCTATCAACGAGGAGATTGACCCCCGCAGGACTGCTGTCACCACGCCCAAGGGAGAGGTAACATTGTCGGGCTCTCGATGTGTTAATAAATCGATGCAGCAGAACACATTCCACACATTGTTATCATTTGTCAAAAACTGGTGCCTACATTACCCAGAATGCAAGTCGACAACTGACTGTTTGACTTCATCAGCTTTGTGTACAATATGCGTTGGTGGCTCAACATAAAGTGACATCAGGTGTTCTCTTAGGCCCGTCAGCTGGTGAAGGATGGTTTCCTGGTCGAGGTGTCGGAAAGCTCCAGGAAGGTACGTCACGTCTTCCTCTTCACCGATCTGCTGCTCTGTGCCAAGATGAAGAAGACGGCAGTGGGGTGAGTCCACCATACGTTGCCCTCTCCTTTCAGAGTATAAAAACAGTGTATTTACACCAGGGCCATTTGAATGTGCACCTTTTTAAATATCAACTCTTTTAGGATTGTCCTCTCTATTCTTCTGCCTGTATGTCAGTTATTTTGCCTTCAACATCAACACGTCAGCCCCAACAGTGAACCACAAAGGATGACACCGGCACTTTACAAAAGACCCTGTCTCTCTTTCTGTTCCCGGTTCTGCAAAACTGGAGGGCTTTTTGAAGCCTCACTAACAAAGAGAAAGACTAGCAGGCATTTTGCCTCTGGTATTTTGAAAGGTGTACGAGACAAGCAGATATACACGGTGAATAGAGATGTGTAAGCACAAGCAGGGGGTTGTGTGTTTCAGGAAGCAATCTGTTGAGTTTGTGTGATGCTGCATCTAAAGCCTTGACACATGTCCATAGATTAAGTGTCACACTTACGGGATTGCCTGTCACTCGCTTCGTCAGCTTGGCGGCTGCTGTTAGCCTGATTGGATCTTATTTTGGTTGACATTCATCATTTGTCTGTGTCATTTGCAGCCACCCCTCACTTGGAGGAACACATGTCGTTGCCTTAACTCTTGGCCCATACTATTATGGTCTGGATTGTTATCTCAGCGTGCCGCCTAATGGCTACACACACACACAGTTAGAGCAGAGCAGCCATCCAGAAACTCAATCACCTCGGGTTAAGTGAGGATCCTTAATCCTGTTGTATCCTCTGATTATCTCACTTCTATCATGTTGGAATTAGTCATATTTACATACCACTGCCACAGTTTCCACTTCCTGAATACATATTTTATCGTTCTCTTTATGTATAGTCCACTGTTGCTATTGTTACTAAAGGGCTAGGAAATTGGATATGATTATGTATTCATATTCTACTCCTCCTATCTAACTGAGCCCCACCCTCTTATTTGTGTGTGTGTGCGCTATCTGGCGGGCGTGTTTAAATGTAACTAAATCAGCTGGAAACAGGACTAGGAGTGCACTAGAAAGAAAAATGAACGGATTGGTCTGTATAACAAAGAGATTTCCCAAAAGACCAGAGAGCACTGAGACACAAAGGGTTTGATTATAGAGGGGTGGGGGCAAGAGATCGGAGGCTCGGGAATGGCTTCGAGGGGTGTAAGATGAATGTACTTGGATGATAAAGAACATAATAGGCCATCTTTCCTGTGCTGCTGTGTATAGGCTTTGGATGGAAGTCCATATTACACATACCAAAAGTGAATTTGTTGTCATTTTTCTGAATAGTTTTCTAACCAGAAGACCTAGTTTACTGGCGGTGAAATTCAGCCCACCTTTTTGTGAGATTTTACATGTGTTCCTCTAATCTAATTGGCCCTCAGAAGTTGAGCCATAAATGGAGATTTTAGTTGTAACTTATGAGAATTGTGTTTCCAGTATGGATTCTCATTCTCTAGCTGCTTCAATTTCCGTCTGATGAAGGTGTTGCACTGGTAATGAGTTAACTGTGCAGCACCCAGGAATGCTAATGAGAGTCTCATTAGTGACGATGCAGATCAATCTTCTCAGCCGTGGAGGAAGTAGCACTGTGCTGAGCGTGCATCATTTTCATTAATATAGCTTTAGGATCAAATGAATAGACTGAAAATTATTCCTTATTTTGATGTGTTCAGATCAAATTAGTCCTGAGGTCAAACTAGAATATTTTGGATGGAAAGATAATACATTTGTGAGTATGACCTGAAGTTGTATTGCTTTCAACTTGTGGTGTCAATCTTTTACTAGGGTTGCTTCATAAAGATTTGACCAGAGATATATTAATTATGGTATTTCAAAGCGTCCTTCAATTATGACATCTATAATAATGCATGCAATTTTCCATTAATTATTTGATGTTACTACATGGTTTTTCACCGCTTTTGTTCTGTAGGGCTTTTTAGCTTTGTGTGTCCTCCACTGATTTGGATGAGTCTAATGAGACTAATTGTGTTTTATATTCTCCCTCTGAATCCCTGAATCCCTGTATTCCTGCATCCTTCCATCTTTTCCTCTCCAGTCGCCATCAGCAGTATGAGTGCAAGTGGTACATCCCTTTGGCGGACTTAACTTTCCAGACCCTGGACGACTCCGACTCTTGCCACAGTATCCAAGTCCTGCCCGAGCACGAGATCGAGGAAATGAAGATCAAGATCTCAGTCTTAAAGAGTGAGATACAGAAAGAGAAGGTAATCCAGTTGTTTTTTTCTGGTATATGGAGCCAAATGTAATGTATTTGTATGTATATGGCTAAGAATGGCAAAGGCAGTTAGTGTGGGTGTAACACTGAGACATTTGCTATTATAAAACGAAAACTGAATGAGTCACTCAAATGCCATTCAAGTACGTGGAACTCCTACTTAAAGAACAGGAACTACTAAACACAGGCAAAAGTATCAAATTTTGCTCGTACTGCACAGGAACTGGATTAACCATTTTCTTTTTTCTTTGCTAAGACACATCAAGGACCATGTATCGAGTTTCTCATACCAGAGCGGTTGCTAATTAGTGACTATTTTAAGACTAGTGGAGCTAGATAAGCAGAAATATGGCGGCTGGACTATTGAGCGGGCCATGGCACTCAGATGAAGCTGCCTATCAAGCCAGGGGGGAGCAGCCAATGTAGGTTAGCCTTAGTAGATAAAATGTAGATATAAAGCTGGGTCAAACCCCTGAGTATCTGCTAGAATGAAGGTAGGTTTCAGAGGCAGTTTAAAGGTGTGTTAGGTCAGAGTTAGAGAATGGTGTCAGTAGATTTATGACGGCATAGCCTGATACCCATTGCTGGGCCTAATGATAGGGAACCAGAGGCGCGTCGGTGACATTTGACCAACTTTACAGGAGAGCCAAACCAAAAATTGACCAAAACTTTGTTTATTTAATTCAGTCTTTAATAATAAAACTTCACAAACACATGGAAGACAATATATTTATTATATTTTGAAAAATGAAAAAAAAAGCCCTTTTAGCCCCAAATAATTCAGAGTTAGGTCTTTTGATTTTTGATGAACAACTGTGGATGCTAGGATTTACTTTGAAGGTATTTCACAAACATGCATTTGTCTAATATCTAAAACCTAAATTTAATGGCACCTAAGTCTGACACAGTGTTCACTTTTGGAGGTATTATTGTATGAAGTGTTGATACAAGTATAGAAATGTATTTAACAATTGTTGCCAAGGTACACATGATTAGGAATGGTTATTTTAACATCAGTCCCTGAGACCTTGCTTCTATGGGTGGGGCTTCCAGGGTTCCTTAAAATGAATGATTAGCTGTGAGTTCTTATTGTTGTAAGAAACACAAACAAATACAAGTGACTCAGAAAGGAAGTCTGGACTCATGTGTCCAGTGAAACTTTAATAGCCATTTATTTATCATGGCCTACTCAGACTTTCATGGAAAACTCCCCATGTCAGTGATTCCTTGTAAGGAAGGAACTGTTTTACCTTCCTTTTAACTCACCTATACCTTTGTTTGTCTTAGACAGAGTTATAGTTTAATGTGCCATGTAGGGAAACACTGTATTATATAGATCCTCAAACGGAGTTAGAAATATATAAAACTCAAAACAAAAACTCATCTTTTTCTTTGTAAAAGTAGAAAATTATTCCCATATATATACCCATTGATCTCCAAATTCTTATTGTTGTGATTTGCAATAGTGGTCACAGTGCTGCTTCACACTTCATCCGGGACATGTTTGCCATGGCATCCTTCCTTGTCTATTCCTATCAGTGCTGAAACAGTTGGTTACTGGCAGAGGTTGAAAAAAAAGATGTTATAAGCCTCCAACAGTTGCAAGTATGTACAGTAATACACCCTACGCACCCTATGTACAGTAATACACCCCCGCGCCCCTGGCTGAGACTCACTGAAACTTCAGGAGCAGAGAGTTCCTGTTATTACCCTCTCACAGTGTTAAGGCGCCCAGCCGGGGCACAGTGAGTGACCATGGTTGGTATTTAGACTTGGAGGAGGCCAGAGCGGTGAGAGATTCAGCTGATTGTAACTAGGCTCTGACTCATGGCTTCCTGGTGTGGTCTGAGAGGGTGTGTGTGTTTGTTTTCCTTCAATACTTACAAGAAAGCCAGATCCTTGAATTATATATCAAGACTCAGCAGCATGGAGCTCACTTTCAGGGGCTTATCCACAGTCTTTCCTGGACAATAGGAAAGATTTCAATAAGCTGATACCATGCTGATCGTACCTGACAACAGTACAACAGTAATTATACAGTAGTGATGAAACAGTTTCTAATTTTATAATTTTATCGTCATTATAAAATGGCGTGTAAACTAGACATAAAATCAATATCAAAATTTTACTTAAATGTGTTTTCCCATCATTCTGAATGAGATTCTATATCTCTTTTTGTGTGTATTTGTGTGTGTGTGTGTATGTGTGTGTATGTGTGTGTGTATGTGTGTGTATGTGTGTGTGTGTGTGTGTGTGTGTGTGTGTAGAAAGCACCAAAGGGTCAGAGTCGCGTGGAGCGTCTGAGGAAGAAGATGAATGAGCAGGAGTCGTGGCTGCTCTTGCACTCCCCCACCATCCCTTTCCGCATCCACAACAAACATGGAAAGGTGATCTGTTCATTCCATCCTGTCACTTTCTGCATCTGTGTAGCTGCAGCGCTCAACTCTCACCACTAGATGGAGATGTGTATCTTTCAAAAGAATCCTTTGTGATAGAGTTACAGAAATCATTTTGAACTGTGGCTTTTCTACTGGTTTTTAGATGGATTTCCACTCCCCTAGTTTCTGTATAAAATATTAAAAATCAAAATCTTGTTTTGTTCTTTCAATAGTTATTTTAGTACAGAGGCAACATCCTTGACGTATTTAACAGTGTTTTTTCTGTGTGTATCCAGAGCTACCTGTTCCTCCTCTCCTCCGATTACGAGAGGTCAGAGTGGAGGGAAAGCATCCAGAAACTCCAGAAGAAAGGTAATGCTGGCCTTCAATGGCATTGTCTTCCTGTTTGTTTCTGTCCTTAGAAAACATTGTGTGCTTCATCTTAAAGTTATTTTAAACCCCCTTTTTACACACTCTACCACAGAAAAGTGAACGTTTGTGTCTGTGTGGTTGCTGTGTGTTTTTCCAGATCTTCAGGCGTGTGTCTTAAGTTCTGTTGAGCTCCAGGTCCTGACCAGCTCCTGTTTCAAACTCCGAACTGTCCACAACATTCCAGTGACCAGTAACAAAGACGGTAAGAAATACTCATAGACAATATCTCCTTTATTCTTGTCCTCTTATATTTGGATGCCTTCTGTGTTTGCTTTCTCCTTTTTCTCCACAATCACAAACACACATATCATGCCATTTTTCCTTCCTCTCCTATCTGCTTTGAGTTTGAATTCAAACACAAAAGCGCCTGTTATACTCTCAGCACAAAAAAGAGCACATAATGAGAGAGAGAAGGCCTTGCAGGAGAGAATCTAGGTTACAATATGTTTCTCATCTAGCTCGTAGCAGTCAATGCCACGCACTGTGTCTGCGGTGGCCTGCACTGAGCTCCTAGCTCCTATATGTTTGTTTTTGCTCCAGATCTCCACATTGCACAGCTTTCAGAGGCTGGTGGTGACATTAAAGCCATCTGGCCGACCTACCCAAATGGCACAAGGGTCTCTGCTTTCACACACAATACACATGCATAACCACAGAGCTGACAGAAAGTGTTCAAGACACTGAAAGGCACACTGTCTTAATCTTACTCCCACCATACAGGAAAAAAATCCATGTTTGCTTCTTATACAATGGCATCTCTATGCAAGTCGGCCATTATTTTGACATTCAATACCTTTAAAGTGGTGATCATACGGATTCTTGCTTTTTATTTTAATTTTGAATTCTGGTGAACTTGCTGGAGTGCTCTCTGAGCTGAACTCTTTCAGATGTCAGCTGCCAGCTGAACAGTGAAGTATAGTACTGTGACTTTTTATGCTATTTGAGGGTTTTGTTTGTGCTTATGCTAATTAATTACCCAGTTCCTCCTTTAATTATTCAAAACAAACTAAAACACATCACTTCCAGTTGAATACCAGACAGCAAGCTTGCGTATCAATTTATTTATTAATGTATATGTTATTGATTATACATTTAAAGCATTAAAAAACATTTGGAGGAGGAAGATCAGATTTAACCAACAAATCCCTTAAATTGATATTTCACTTCTGCACTTTGCATTTATTCAATAGCAGATTATTACATTTGCTTTATATCATTTCACCATGAACTTCTCTTTCCTTTCCACCATGTTCTTCTTATTAAAGAAGTTTGGTTTATAATGTTATCTGCTTTGGTCCTCCTCAAGGTTTTTACTTACATGTTGACTCTGCTGATTTGATTAAACCCTCACCTTTCTGCAGTGTAACAGGTCTGACATTTTACTTCAGTTTGTTGACATTTTCCTCCTTTTCCAGGGAGGCAATATCTCTGTGTGTTAAAACCGAGCTCAGGCCCCACGTCACACACACCGACGCACACACACCTCAGTGACATGTGATGCAGGAAGCACAGTAGGGGTCTAAATGGACACCAGCTGGTTGAGGAATGTTTCTCATAACTAAGAGGATGGATTGAAGAGACCCTTTGGAGATTATTTCTCAGAATTATGATCAATTATCACATGTTAATGGATTTACAGTTTATTGTTCAGGTTGGATTATAAATGAAAGAAACAAACCTCAATTTGGCTCTAAAAGCAGCACATAGGCCACCTTGAAGCTGAACCTTTGAACCCTCTCCCTGTGAAACTCTGTCGCTTATATACAATATACACACTCACGTTAAACCCTGGGGGAGCTGACTGCTCTCTGCCTACAGTGGAGCTCCAAACAGCCGCATAGCCCTCCATCATAGTTTATTTACCAGGAAACAGCCAGGATTCACAGGCCTCAACCAAAGCAAGAGTGTATACCCCTTCATGTGTCTGTCGGTGGGACAGGGGGTATTTCAGGCCACCCAACAAACGTCCACCCACGGATCTCCACTCGTGAGCCAACTCAGTCATTATGGCAGAAGACTGGGCTTGTTGTTGTGAGGTCTGATACCGATCTGACTAAAGGTTGTAATAACAGTTCATTTTCATTTAGGACCTCAAAAATGTTTCTAGTGCCTTATACTCAGTGTCTTCTCAAACATAAATTTGGAACTGGGTGTTGGAAGGGTGAAAACAGTTATTGGAGTGGATGTTAATAATTGTAAGTTTATTCACCGTTTGGACCACCCAACCTGAAATAAAGGGTGAAAGTTACACAATGGGCTTCATGCAAGAACATTTTCATTTTCTTATCATGAATCTTACTTTTTTTTTAAAATTTAGTTGTGTGTTTCAAGTTGGATTTGCCAAACTCTCTTAACTGCATAAAATTTTCGTAAATCCCTCCTTTTGTCCTCATGAATGAGGAAGTGCACGTTCGTGAGATTAAGGCCATATAGCCATATAAGGCTGCCTGTTTTGCTGCATTTGTGGCCAGGTTTCATTCACAAAAACATGACCAAAGACTTAAAAGACTTACACACTGTGGAGCTTCAAATCCTGCTTGTAATTGAAAATATAGTGTGAGTAGTGGTGGAATAGTTTGATATAAGGTCACACACGTACACTGACTAATGTGAGAGGCAGTTAAGGGGATGTGACATTCATGGGGAATTAATACTGAAATGTAGAAGTTACTGTGTTTAAATATTCCCATAAACATTATAAAATTTAAAATCTAAATTGGCAAGGCAGGAGGATGACGATATGGTGAGTAGAGTATTAAGTGAAAGCAGTGTTTTTCATCTGTGCAGAGTCAGACTATCTGTAGTAGACTTATACAACAGGTCCACCTCACGACCACTCGTGAATTTTGTTTTAAATACAAGAAATTTGGTGAATGACACAAGTTCTCTTAAACAATTACAATTTTACAAGTGGTTCTTGCATGCAGTCGAAGGAAAAATATTTTCTACGTGTGAGTTTATGGGTTTATGAGATCTGTGACAGAAATGACGTCAGCAGATACAGTTGTGTTTAGTGGGTAATTTCTTTCAGTTTCTATCCGTGAATCTATCTCTCATCTGCACGACATTGGTGAGGAGATACAGACGGGACACAAGAGTGGCTCACAAGTCTCAATTTGCAATTTGACTGTTTATCTTTGTGCTGTTTATGTACACAGACTCTCATTCTGAATGATTTTTAAACACAATACCTCTCCACATTTATACTAGGGATGGGACTAATTGCTCTGTGTGCTTGTTTTCCAGATGAGGAGACTCCTGGCCTGTACGGCTTTCTGCATGTGATCGTCCACTCTGCCAAAGGATTCAAGGAGTCGGCCAGTAAGTCAACCAGAAGCAGCATTTTTTTACCACACTCCTCTGGCTCCGCATCCCCTCACACATAGCTGCTGTGCATATACGTGTCTGCCAGCAAAACACGTGATCCAGTCAATCACTGCAGTCCTGCACATGCAGTTTCCATCTTGCCGTGGCTCAATACAGAGATGGCCAGATGGATGGATGGAGAATAAGAGCATAGAGGACAGGAGAGGGAGAGAGAGAAAGAGTCTCAGAGGAGAAGTGAAAGCCACAGTGGAATCTCTGTGGTTGTTTTTATTGAGCAGACATCCCAAATTGCCTCAAAAACAATCAAGGCACATACAAAGGAAAGAATGTCTAAAATAATGCACAGCAGGTGAGGATCATTTTGAAATCGACAAACATGATGCGAGCTGTCTCTGATACTGCCTGCCTTACACAAATGTTCCTTTGTATAACAATGTGTGCAGATACAGCTCTGTGTGTGTGCTTGTCATCAGTTGAGCGTGATGTTGGCAGAACCCTGCAGTTTCAGATGTGTCTATGGTGGACAGCTGGTGCTGCGGTACACTTTGTGCCCTGTTGCACAATCACCAGTTCAAATATCAAATATCTGGAAAAGAGACAGAGATGAAGAAATGTGAGTTCCTTGGTTACCATGACAGCCTTAGAATGTGAAAGCTGGCCTGCTAGAGTTTCCTGGGTAATGGATTGGAAAGCTCTCTCCTCTGAAAGCCTGTTTGATTCTCGATGGAACGCAGAGAGCTGAAGGGTTTAAAAATGAAGAAATCCTGTGTGCTTGTGTGCTTGTGTGTGTGTGTGTGTGTGTGTGTGTGTGTGTGTGTGTGTGTGTGTGTGTGTGTGTGTGTGTGTGTGTGTGTGTGTGTGTGTGTGTGTGTGTGTGTTGTTTTACTGATACAGTTTGATGTAAGTATGTCCAGTGAAGCGTATAGAGTCAGGGTGGAGCGTGCAAGCCATAGAGGTAGTGTGGGGTAAATGATGTGTTGTTGTTGTTGTTAAAGGTCACTCTGCTGATGATAATGGCTACTATAGAAGCATTTATCCTTAAAATAGATGAAGGTTGCATGCTCTGTTTAATGGACTAAGAAGCTCTGTAGTTGGTGAAACACTTTATCAAAATAAAATAAAATGCCCCTCTAAATGGGGGTTAAAAGTTAACAAAATGTAATTATCAGGCTTGTAGATGCGTGTACTGTAAATGCTGTTTACCCAACTCTGAAAATCTGAAATAGCATTCACGCACAACCCCAGGGGTGTTTGTTTATGCAGAGTGTACACAAGTTAAAAACCTTTCTTGCACTTTTTCTTTTCTAAGTTCTGGTATCGCTCACACCACCCACATATGCCAGGTGAAGAAAATAAACAGACCCTCCTCTTCACTCCAGCAGAAGATGCAAGTGATGTTGATTTCTTAGAGCAAAAAGACAGGAGGCAGTCTTAAGCATGGACCAAAGACAATAAGTTTCATTATCATCCTGTATGTGCAGCTAGAGCTTTAGAATCAACTCCATAAGTCAGAGAGGGAAAACACATTGGATAGTTGTCCATAATTAATTCTAATGTAGGCTTCAGCTCGGTTTACACAACGCAGTTCTACATGACTCAGTTTTTTTATTCAGCTGTGTTCACAACTTTCTGTGCGCCACCGCTACCACCGAGCACCTGTGTTTTCAGGTTAGGAAAGAGCTGTGTGGGCGACTGTGTTTTATGTGTGAGTGTGTGTGCATGTGTGGGTAGTTAAGTGTTTATATATGGGAATATACTGGCTGCACCCATGATGCTGAAATGAGAAAGTTTACCCAACCTTTTATTTACCACTACAGCTGTTCATCCTCAGTTAACCATTTAATGTCAAGTGTATCAAGCAGTTAATACATTTAAATTATTCAGTTGTCTTGTATTGCATTACTAGTAACTTCAAGCTTTGCATCTTCAATCTTAAACCATCTTAAATTTGGTTAACTTGTGGCCGCCAACGCCATACTTTGACAAATATCTCTTCTACCATCCTCAGTGTCCTGTAAGCATTTTGCATTGAAATACCTGACTTGTAATTGCATTGAAGGTAAAAGGTGTATCACAGTTTGTGTCCTTATCCCTTTCACAAATGGTTGGATGTTTGTAGTATTTGTGAATATCCCTGTAGAATCCTGTTTATGAAACCTGTCCAGCTCTGGCAGAGTTTCCCATTTTTATCATAGACGGATGTTTTGAAAATCACAAAGTTAATGGGAGCGATGTATTCAAAAGACTGTTTCTCCTGCCTGTATAATTCCCCCCAGTACCACAAATTACTAAAATTACACCATTTCCTCCAGATGTAACTTAATGATGGGATCAAATTTGCCTTTTTATGTAGATGTTGTGCGGTGTTGTTGTGTAATTCAGCCTGTGTGTGTGTGTGTGTGTGTGTGTGTGTGTGTGTGTGTGTGTGTGTGTGTGTGTGTGTGTGTGTGTGTGTGTGTGTGAGCTAGATGTTCGATGTGGTTTCAATTTCATTGTTGATGTCTCCTTCACTGACTATGCGTAAGACATTTCTCATTGTGTTGACTTCCCCTGCAAGCCATGTGTTCTTTACAAGGATTTTGAAGCAGTTTTCTGCTCTTTGCATAATGTAATGTGTGTGTGTTTTGCTGTTCATGCACATGGTAATTATTATCATATCAGAATTCAAATGTGTAATGACTGGAAATAACAGTCATTATTCAGTGGTTCAGATTGTTAAGGGGATGTGTAATCATCAACAACAGCCTCTTTTTGTTCCTTTTTGTTTCTGTTTGTTTGAAAAAAAAAATCACATAAGCATGTACTAGAATATCTTATGGGAGCTGTGTTATTTATGTCACAACGATCTCCCCCCAGTGGGAAAGGGCTTTAAATTCAGCCCAGGGCAAAGTAGTCAAACTGGGTCACAGAGGAAGTAACTGGGAGTCAAGTATCTCCCAAAGACTCAGTTGGAAGTGGAAAACATGACCTAATAGAGAGATGCAAAACGTGTTAACTTTGGTTCGTGGTTTACTTTCATATATGTATGAGTGTCAACAAGTGACACTGTGCATTGTTCTCCCTATGTGTGTGTTCAACAGCAGCTGCGACTTGATGCTGTCGGACAACATCTGCCCATGCTTCACAGGGAGAGCGTGTACAGGTCCAAACTGAAACAACAGTTGTTTAAATCATAAAAACATTTAATGTGAGCACAGCTATAATAATCTGCAGTTAGTTGCATGAGCTTTTCCAACAAGAGATTTCAGCTTTAGTTGATATATATAACTAATAATGGAATAATAATGCAGTTGCTACTGGACAAAAGATAGTACAGTACAGTACAGTGATTTTAATGCTTAAATCAAAACCATAGCTCTCATCACTCGCCACTGTTCCCGTAAAAAGTAATGGCAAAACACTGCCATAAGTGTTCACTTGTTCTCATGACTCTTATGATTTCTGTGTGTAATTGACTCCAGCCATGGCTCCATGCAATGCCATTCATTGCTCGCCATGCTTTTATTAGTTTTCTCCTTCTGGATTCTATGAAAACAATTTGATTATGCCTGTTCCCTTCTTATTTTTTTCTCTGAGAAGAATATTTTCTACTGAAGCCTTCAAGCTAAACATACAGACAGTTAGCCGTTCTGGTGGCTGGGACTTGTAGCATTGGAGACACTGATTAGTTTAACTGATTATCACTTGTTTCCTAATTCTGTGAACCCACAGTTTCACCCAGCATTCAACACAGCCACGGGCAAAGATTAGCCTCCTGTAAAAGAACACACACACGCCACAAGGGCTGCAGGGCTCAGTTGATTGAGATGGAAAAGGATGGTATCCATTAACCCCTGCATTTAGGGGTCAGAGACCCCATGCTGGCCAAATTTATCCCCCTCATACTTTGAGCCCGATGGTGACCTGCCAGGAAAAATGAAAACTCATGGAGTTCCAGGCCTTTTTTTGTCCGTCCTACTTCTCAAAGGAGGGCCTGCATCCACTGCGAGGACACAAAAAGACCTCTCTAAATATGCTCTCTCTGGCCTTGTTTGAATTTTAGGTCTGGGCACATAAACCCATTTCAGATAGAGAGGAAATCAACTTCCAAAGGAAACTGGGAGCTGCTCAGGAATATGAATACACTCTCCTCCGCGGCTAGATGAAAAAGAGAAGTTTAAATCACAGTAGTGTCTCCACAAATGCCCTTCTACTTGTCTCTAAAGTGCCCTCATTGACATTCCTAAATAAAGTTTCAAGCTGTTTTGCAACTGTGTGCTTTGGTCTAAACTAGATCAGTGTTGTTGGTGAAAAATGTCATTTCATCTATTGAGTGCAGCGGACTGTGACGGGTATTTCTTTTTTTGGGGATGTTAGATGTTCAACCAGAGGTGACGGCCACGAGCTGTTATGCCTCCTGTATGTAGCGGAAGCGTACGATAACTGCTTCATTTCATAAATATCCCCCAGATGGTCACACTGAATTCCCCTCCACTGAACTTCCCTCGTACCACCGCCGCTAATCTCTTCCTCACTGGGAGTAATTATGCCAGAGCCTTTCAGGATGCTGAGAAAACAAACAAAGGAGGAATGAAACCAGATGGAATGAGTTTCCATTATACTGTATTGTCCTGTTAGGGATAGTTATATGGCTACATATGTGAATGTTTGCTCCAGTCGGTCATAGCTCACCCAGGTGGTATGCGTGGTATCTCTCCATAATGTTAACCGAGCCACAAGTCTGGCTGTTGATGATGATGCCATTACTTTTGATGTTGCAGTGTAAACATATTCTCTGTCATTCTGAGAGTGTGTGTTTATATATATATGAGATTCATATACGTGTCTCTGTCTCGCCCAATCTCGATGACTCTCCTAGTGAAAGGTCGAGCAGTACATCCATCCATCATGCTGTCAGGTGGAGGTTAACCCCAGGGATCAGGTCCAGGCTGCGGGGACGTACTATAGACACTTTACAGACAGCCGGTAGCGAGGGCTGCAGGAACCACTACAACAGCATTTAAAGAAACACATTAACAGACTTAATTGCTCTGTGTAAGAACTGAGTGTGAGCTGATCCCTGGGGAGCGACGGCTGTGGTATGAAGATGTAAAGGGGGTTGCTGGCTGGTCCTGAATGTGTACACAGGCAGGAGATTGATGTCAGTGTAAAGGACTATTGACAATTTAAAGGGCTTTTTCACTTTGATGGAATGTAACCTTTTTATCTTTTAAGTGCACATTCATTACAAGTCTGATATCATAATTAGACACTGACTTACTGCCATTGTGTAAACCTTTTAAATTTCTACTTCTAAACATTTCTACTTGAAAATGGTTTCAGGTGTGTATGATGAGGAATTGTATCTGTTAATATTTTACTTATGATTTTGAATAATGCTGAACTTGGAGATATTTATCCTGTACGCTACAAAGTGATGACAGTCAATTTTTGCTTTGCAAATATGGATCCTTTCAAAAAAGGATTTGCATTTAATGGCATGTGACAGTCTCTAGATACTGAAACAATTACGCGATTAATTTGCGATTAGTTGATTAATTCAAAAATGAATTACCAATTACTTTGATAATCATATAATTTTATTTTTTTAAGCAAAATTTGAAAAAAAGTCACTGGTTCCATCTTCTCAAGTGTGAATATTTTCTAGATTTCTTTGTCTTCTAACTATGAGAGTAAACTGATTATCGTTAGGACTGTTGGTTGGACAAAACAAGACATTTTAAGTAAACTTAAGTGACATTTTATAGGCCACAAAATTAATTGATTTATCGAGAAATTAATATGTAGATTATTTGAAAATGAATTGTTAATGGCAGCCCAGTGAGTATTACATAATATTAAACCATTACTTAAGTGTTAGGAAATAAAAATGAACAAGAAACACTATTGGCTGTAACTATGTTCACATTTAATGAAATTACATTATCTCCATTCAATGACATCATTACCCTAGTCTGTTTTAATGGCTGTAATAACCTTTTAATGGCTGCACTTTTACTACAAGATGATAAAAATGTGATTCACAGAGGCGCGTAATTTAGTCCACAGTATATTTTTCTAAAACACCATGATAACTTATAAAATTACACAGATATCTACTGTACAAGACTCGAGTTCTGTTAATGGATATATCTACCTTCTGTGTTTCCTTCCAGATCTATACTGCACCCTTGAAGTGGACTCGTATGGATACTTTGTCAGCAAGGCCAAGACCCGCGTCTTCAGAGACACCACAGAGCCACAGTGGAACGAAGTCAGTCACCAAGACATCTCCTTACTCTACATTGCACCGATTTTGTTGCGATGCAACAGCAAATAATGTCTTCTGCTTCTCTCTATCTGTGTCGTTGATCAGGAGTTTGAGATTGAGTTGGAGGGCTCCCAGTACCTGCGGATTCTGTGCTATGAGAATTGTTACGACAAAAGCATGCTCAACAAGGACGACAACGAGATTGTGGATAAGATCATGGGAAAAGGGCAAGTCCAGGTAAGAGGACGGCCGCTGACAGGCCATCACAGAAAGCAACCATACACCAAGAGAAACGTCTGGGTCCCTTGGGGACATTTCCCAACATGTGACTCATTTTAAATTTGCTGTCTAGCCTCTGTGCACAGCGGAGCGGTTTTGTCGTGGTGGATGCTGGTTGAATTAATAGTCTGAAAGTGAGTTTATTTAGAGGGTTTCCCCTGTCCTGTTGTGAGAAATGTTCCTATAAAAATCCCTTTCAGTCTTGTTAACTAGATCCTCCCTATGCAGTGGAATCTGTGGTTTCTTGATATTCAGGCAAAATGCTGTTCTCTACTCTGCATCGTTGTTTAGGTTTTTTGAAACAGAAGAGTCATGTTTCTAATTTTCCACAACCTCTCAGGAAAATTTCTTTGGTCAAGTGAATCTTGACTCCTGTCATTTCCCCTGCAATTCAGTCCAATTGCTTGCAGTTTCCTCCTCTGTCGTCGATAGAGTTTCGCCTTATGAATTCGGGTCGACTCTGAGGGTTTTAGTTGCTCTTCAATCATCAGTTAATGTCCTCATGTTTTTCTCAAGTGGTGCATGTGTCAGTGCCAGAGGTGAGCTTGTAGCAGGTTATTTTTGAACTTGCTTCTGATACTTTTTAACCCTCCAAACTTAACAGAAGATATAAATCAGTTCAATCCTTCAAGATTTGTTTGTTGCTGTTGCACGTAGGATAACATTTGTAGTTGCAGGTTGAAGCAGTATCAGCGAGCAGTTGCACTGGGAATACAGATCTTCCGTCTAACATAGCGAGAAAGTGGGGCAAACATGAATCACTCACATAAAGTTACATTTTAAAGGAAAGGTTGCATCTCAGAAATATCTTCTGAATCTTATGTTCTGGAGTTGGTATGTAGTCTGTTTTTCAAACAGTCTTTAAATGGAAAACACCCACAACATATTTGTTATAGCATTTCCTGTTTGTTACCATCACTTTCTACGCTTTTCTCATTCAGTTTGATGCTTTGTGTCCTTGAGTGTTGCCTTTGATTTCCTCTGAAGAGCAAATGGGAATAAGAGCGTGTATGCAGCACACAGGCATACTCTTGTATCAGATCCACATGCATCTTAATGTGGCATTGGATTTACTGTTATAATGACCTTGAATGTTTCAAAAATGATTAATAGAAACATTAACTATATGGAAATGTATGGAAGTCTATGGATAGTACCCAGTCAATCTTTGCTTCTGATAGCGGTGTGTTAGAAAATAATGCAACCTCTCCTTACCATGCCTCTGTGATTGGGTTCATTTGGTCAGGAGTCGACTTCTAATGAAAGATAATGTATAACATTTACATTAACAGTTAATCTACTCACAGGAAAATAGAAACAAATGTGCACACAAACATACGGTTAGTTTGCCCTTTATTTTAACAGTCACAGTCATAGGGTATAGATTTGGTTGGTAGAGTATAGTTTAGATTGATTTTACCTCTCATTTTTCAGCCATACAGATGAACGTACTATTTGATTTACTCTTCTTGGTTAAAAGGGACTATCCCATCTTTTCACATTAAATACGGTCAGGGGTTCATCAATGGTTCAATATTGTATCCTACATGACAGTAAAACCCACCCTCTCCGGCATGGCTGTCAGTCAGAGAGACAAACGCTGCTGCTGCTGCTGCTGCTGCTGCTGCTGCTGCTGGGAACATCTACTTCCAGCCAACAACAGCCAAAAAAACAAATAAATAAACCACATGTTTGCTGGCTCACTGTGAGAAGGGAAAAATAGATATGGGGATCGAAATGGAGAGAGAGAATGGCATGTTCTATCCCAGACTCTGAGAGGATGGGAATGGTTTGTGAGGATGTACAGTAGAGGGCGTTGTTGGGGCTGTGGGTGTGTAGTCGGTAGAGAGAGATGTGTTGCATAGAGGAACTCTCTCCGCTGATTGTATCAGCTGCGTAAAGCTGTAACAATTAATCGAATAATGAATTAGTCGATTCGAAAAAGAAATTTAAAGAAACAGTTTAAAAACAGTTAATGGATACATTGAGAAAATTATTATAAAAATAGTTCAATGCAGCACTACAGTGAAGTATCAGTGTTGTCAGAGGCACTGCTAGTCCAGGGTAAAACTGAAAAATACTGTATCTTTCATTTTCAGTAGATCTCCTCACCACCAGTTAATATACAGTTGGCCTGTTGTTGTATATTGTATATTTTATTATTATACTACCTTGAGGCTCTGAATGAAAGTATGTGTAATCCATAACCCATTAAAGATAAACTTTACCACCACAGTTGAATGCTCACTTCCGTCTGGTTGTAATTTTGGTTGGTCACTACAGCATGATGAAATTCTGACTAAAGAGTTGTATATGTGACCGCACAGTGTTTATGTATGGTTTAGAGACATGGTGGGACAGTGTGTCATATCTAATGAATATGACAGGAACTTACTTATTGTACATTTTTACAAAGAATTAGCCAGAGGGACATCAGTCTGCTCTACAGTCCAGAGTGCATACCTAAGGAGACTTTCACTTGGACCCGAGCTGTTTGCTTTCCTGGTGAAGCTGAGTTTAGAAGGAGCCTTCAGTGTTTTGCTTTCCTCTCTGGAGACCCTCTGATTTATTTAACAAGCTTGTGGAATACCGACTGACCGTAAATGGGCATATTGGGCTGGAAGTTTTCTTTTTTTTACCCACTGCTGTTACTTCACTTTGTTACCGATGAGAAAGTTGGTCGCTTCTGTCATCAGAGATTTTATTTTGATAGTGGACAAAGAAACCTGTAGAATTTTTGATGCAGTATTTTGTAAATGATATGCCTTTATGTGCAGGATAGATGTGTATTGGTTGTGACGTCCACCAGTGAACACACACACACACACACACACACACACACACACACACACACAAACAGGGAAGGAAAAGCTAGCAAGAGAAATGCGACGGTAGCACACTCATGTTAGCTTGATAGAGTTGCTTGTCCACAGGGGGAAATACCACCATTTATTTCCAGTGCTTCACCCAGCTGACGTCCCCTGAGCAGATAACCTCTGATCTCTGAGGTCACGTTGCTAATCCTCCATTAAATGGCAACAGTGTCGGGGTTAAACTCCCCCCGTCTCTCAAACTGGCAACACAAATGGATCCTTAAATGTCTCAGAGCAGGCGATTTGGAAAATTGATCAGTATCAGCTCCCAAAGTTGCCAGTTAAAGAAAAGGTCTGCCATCAGTGTGTGAGTTCTTTGGCATGTTGTTACTGGAATTGTTGCTCTGTAACCAGTGACGTTCCTCTGCCAGAACAAACTTTGTACACATGGTGTGACCTCAATTACAATCAAGAATTTTGATTATTTTCGCTGTCAGATGTTGACACTAGATTTTGAAAGCGTCAATTAAGAGACAGACATTTTTTAATTAGAAACTCTTCAGGGTCAGACTTTGATTTCTGATAATATTTAACTGCTGTGATGCTTTATAGATCTCTGGTTGCCATGACTGTGTTTGCTCTTGCTATGAAGGGACACCAAGTCCTGATGTGGAGAGTGCAAACAATCTCCTGGTCTGCTTCGTGCGCTGTGCAAGTTCTCCCAAATGACCTTTATGTGTCGGCTGCAGCTTGCAATACTTGTCTTCAGAGGATCAGTTATGTAACTGTTTAGGTTAACAGTTTCAGTGCTTTGTGTAGCAGGAACACATCATATCACCCAGCGTCAACCCAGCCCTCGTACACCCCATCCCAGCTTCCCTTGGGCTCACCTCTTAGCGCTTTTATCTCGTCTTATCAGGGGAAGAGTGTTGTCTTTCATACACCCACCAGCACCTTTAGTCATTTAGTCTGTCGTACTGTTGACGACTGGTTAGAAAGAGAAAATGGGATTCCACTGCAAGTAACACGTTTCTTAAGGCTCTAGACTGACATTTTCTTAGAGCAGAGGTTATCAAAGTGTGAGGTGAAAGGGACAGACGGGGGTGTCCTAAAGGCAACAGGGAATGAATTAGTTAGGAAGTTAGTGGCCAGCTTATCAACACAGTTAGCAGTCAGCGCTGCAGCAGTTGCTGGGACACACAGCTCATTGAGACCATTAAGGTACTTTAAAACCCTTAGTGCCTGATTGCAGCAATTTTCATCAAAATGTGTACTCCTTCTTTGAATCATAGCAATGGATTTATCATTACATAACACAAGGTTGTAACAACATCAAATAAAACAATATATTGAGTTATTTATATACACATACGTACATGTATACATCCAGAAAATAATTCTGCAGTGATGATAATATGGTTTCATCTTCACATAAAAGTCAGAGTGTCAGAGTTTGAAAACCCCTGTCTCAGACCAATCAGCACATTGCTGGTATCTATGTTGTTGAGTCTGTCACTTAAGAGATCAGGCCCACACCTCATGGTACTCATGGTATGGTATGGTATCTCATAATGTGAGGCTTGAGAGGAACTGCATGTTCTCTACAGTGTCGTGTCCTGTACGTAGCTTATTGGTGCTGCTGCATCTGATGATCCTATTATTCCTTATGAGTCATGTAACATCTCAAGTACTGTCCCCAGCAAAGGGACACCACCTCGACCTCCTCTCTCCCATTCTCCTTCCATCATCCCTAACACTTGTGCAACTCCCTCTGCACTACGCCGGGGGTTGTTTTTTATTGGTTTGTATTGTGGGGTGTTAGCAGCACTCAGTAAGCAGTAACCGGATAGTTTTGAACTGCTTCCCGGAGATAATGTGAGCCAGAGAAGTTGGGCATTGAGAGCAAAAAGACAAAAGGGGCGATGAAGCTGTTCCTGGCAGCTCTTAGCTCCCTCTACGAAGCCGAGGAGCTGGACAGGGGTCCATGCATTAGCCAGTGTTACTGTAAAACTACGGGTGCACAGGGGTTGTAAAGTTTGAGGGCGATCATCTATCTGCACTCTCATTCCCACTTAAGAGCCAAAGTACTTTCCTCTACATGAAGCATTAGATGCAAAGTTTGACATTTACATGCTATGTGAAGGGTTTATTGTTGAAAGTGCCTTTGTTTTGGCTAATAGCAGCCTGGTCCATCTGGAGAATTGGTGGTAAAGTTTGTGGACCAGTGGCACTCAGCCAGTGCAGAAAGTGCCGGGCAAGCGCTGATCTAATCTCTCAGCACTCCATCAAATATCATGCCAACATAAGGCTGTCATGTGAATGAAATATAGCCGGGTGAGTGCATTTAGTAATTTGGACAATATTTATGAACATATACAAAAAACTGTGTTTTTAAGCAGATGGGGAAATTGGCAACAAAATGAATTAAGATTTTTTCGGATTCTTTATAATATATAGCCGTCTAAATAAAATTGTTTCAGTGTACCGCAGAATTAACACTGATGGGAACAAAATTATTTTTTCTCTCTCTGTTGCTTTTCGTGGAAACTGTGCCCAGGACTCCCAAGTGATTATTTTTTTCTCTGAATTTCTGTTAAAAATTCCTTGCCTCTGAGGCATGGTTGTGTTTTATGTAGTATTTGTTTTGAACATGGAGCTCAGTGATTTTAATGAGTGTGTGTGTGTGTGTGTGTGTGTGTGTGTGTGTGTGTGTGTGTGTGTGTGTGTGTGTGTGTGTGTGTGTGTGTGTGTGTGTGTGTGTGTGTGTGTGTGTGTGTGTGTGTGTGTGGGTATTAATATAAATTACTGTCTAATAGATGGTGTCATCTATTTTGTTTCTGCTCCCTGTCATTTGGGGCTGTGATCTGTCATGTTTCCACCCTACACACCCCCCATGGCCATACAAACACACATATACACACACACAGCTGTCAGCAACATTAACAGATGGGACTCTGCTGTGTGCGTTCAGCCCCCCTAGGGACAATCCAGACTCACATACACACACAAATGGGTGATGGGCTAATGCATTGTAAATGATATCAATAACTTCAGCCTGCTATATTACCTGGTGTTTATGAGCTTGTGTCTCCTTTGTCTGGCTAGGTGTGTGTGTGTGTGTGTGTGTGTGTGTGTGTGTGTGTGTGTGTGTGTGTGTGTGTGTGTGTGTGTGCGGTGGGGGTTGTAGATGGGTGGAGTGTGTTCATTCAGTAACAAAGCTCATCCAAGTCCTCCATGCTCTTTTCCTCCTAAACCCACTTATTTTATTCTTTATGTTGCTTATATTTTTTTTCCACTATGGTTTATAATGAGACTCATCCCTCATAGTCAGCCTGTGTTTGCGCATATGGTGCTTTTTTTATTGATGAGCCCCAATTAAGCTGACTTCCTCATCCGACGATCCTTGATCAGTGGAGCTGATAGCAGCGTTTGATGGATTCTGAGCCCTTCCTTGTCATCTTCCCACAAAGAAGCTCCTCCGTCACAGCCCTCACTTAGACAGCCTTTGTTCCCAACTTAAAACATCCACTCCCTGCCACTTGGGACATGCATGCCCTAAATAACTACACGCACTCCTAAGCAAATGTGCAGATACCCACTATGTTTTCTCTTTGTGAGTAGAATAGGAAAAGCCCCCTACCTGCCAAATCCAGTTTATGTGTGAGTGTGAAGACAAAACAGACATATTTGTCATCCAGGTTGATGCTTTTGATGAGTTTTTTCTTGGAATCTGATGTTCTAGACTGGGAGAAAAGGGCAAGAGTGAGGGATCCTAATGTGTTGTTATAATGCCATCTTCTTATAGAAAAGAATATGAGGCGGACACCAGCAAAACCACATGCTGATATATTGGACTGTCCTGACCTTATAAACAGTTGTATTCCTAATTCCTATAGTCTGATGAAGGCTGACATGTTCTTTAATCAGTGGTCAAATGGTTTAATCATAAAGACCAATTAGCCTAAATACATTTGAGTATTTTAGTATTAGACTGAGAGTTCAGTCTATGTAGTATAGTTCCAGCATTCCTTAAATCACTGACCAAAGTATTAGGCAAACACCAAAGTCATTCAAATTTATTTTGAGAGAGCCATGAATATCTGAACTAAATTTAATGACAATTCATCCTGTAGCTGTTGAGATATTCACAAAAAGCCAGAACTGTCAACCTCGCGGTGACACAAGAGGAAAAGTCAGGATAGGCTTCATCCTCTGGGGACAACGGGTGTCTGTACAAAGTTTCATTGCAATCCATCTAATGGTTGTTGAGATATTTCAGCTTAGTCTTTTTTTGTTGCAGACCAAGTGACAGACACACATTGCCATCCTCAGAGCCAAACTGCTTATGAAACATTATGGATTTCAGGCAATAAAAAAATCTTACTTAATTCTGAATGTGACCAGCTATGAGTAAAGAGATGCCAGAACTGGTTAAAATATCTGCTGCTGGACTCGGAACAAGTCGGAGGCGTTGGACAGGCTTTTCATTCAGCCAAGGATAAAGAGTGATCTGTGAACCGTGTAGGAAGAGCAAAACAGAAAAGCTTTGCTCTAGCTCTTGGATGACTGTGGACCCCGTGAAAGAATAAAGTGAGAATATAAAACGGCCATTTAAAGGCCAAAGGATCTCTGCGTGACCTCCCTCACATCTCTCAGTCTCTTTTTCCCTCGCCATCCCATTTATCCCTCACTGTCTTTTTTTTCTCCGGCAGAAAATACAAACACAGTGCTCTCCAGAGGACCTTGGAGATGTCGAGGGCAAGCTGGCCTTGTAATTGGTCCGCATTGTAACATTACATAATGTTTCAGGGAAGTGTACGGGATTGACAACAGATGTATGATTTCCTACCATGAACATGCATATGGAGCACATGTGGAGAGCGCAGTTAGAGAGACGCAGAAGAGAAGGAGATGGAGGAGGACAATAGGAATGAGAGCCCCAGATGGTGGCCAATTATGTGATGCTGAGAGTTAAAGTGAGAACAAAGGAGCTCATCACAGCCTGAGAAATGAAATGTTCTCCAGAGAGACACCGTGAATCTCTCCCTGCATTTACTAACGCCCTCTTGTCTTGTGGAAGTCCGGGTTCAGGAATAATTGGAAACAGTCTGAAGGGGGGTGGGTCAGCTAATACAAAGAGTGTCATATTTGAACACAGAGGCCGTCAATTCTGCGCTCAGATAAAACTGTGAGATGTGATGAGAGCCTCTCAGTCCAGACATAAGTGCTTGATTTTTCAGTTTTGAATGATGAGGATCAGTTAACTTGGTTCTTATTAAAATTTCCCAGTGCCTCTCTTATTGCTGCTTAGTAGCTTTGGAGACTTGAAGAGAGTAATGCAGAGGCTCTGCAGTTGGAGACAAGAGCACAGAGCAAGAAGTGGTCATTAATAATGACAAGTAGACTTTTGTTAACACCCCAACTTCACGCTGTCGTTGTCACCCTGCTGTGTTTAAAACAATCAACTCTAATCCAGTTTTATAGTAGAGGACTACTGCTAGCAGACAAACAAATGGTGACAATATTTTATTCAATATCAAAGAGAAATCCCTCTTTCTCCTCTTTGGTGGTCTCTGTGTAACAACAGTTTTTCTTTCTTGGTATCCTGGGACATTCCAAATTAAATTCAGGATTCTTTTTCACTTAGTTCAGAGCACTCATCTTTTCTTCAGAATCACATTTAAAACTTGACATTCGCACATTCCCTTGCTGCTCTCAAGCTGTGGCTTTATAGACAACAGATGACATTGGGGGAAGAGATTCACCTCATGCCTCTCATCACGGTCCCAGTCTGACTCTCTGAGGGGCAAAGCTCATTTCATGCTTGGCTCTGCCTGCCAGCACGCTGCGCGGCTCAACACATGGATTGTTTGGGGTTCACCTCAGCTGTGGGTCTGTGAAATCCCTGTGTGGTCAATCGATGAGTGTCCTTGTGTTAACTGCCTGGAGATGCACCTCCTGTTTCCGCTCTGTCCTCTATTATTACCTGGGTTTATCTATTGTTTTAGGCTGGTATTTCAATCTTTATGATATGAAATTCATAGAATAATCTAAAGTAGTTTTGTATCATGTGAATTGGGACAACCAAGGTTTATGTGGGTGTCGAGCGTAATATTCAGTCAGTATATAGTATAGTATAATACTTTTTTTTGCCTCATGTTGTTTGCAGAGACCCAAGAAAAAATACTTTTTCACTAACCTGCTGCTGGCTGTAGATTTTCTTATCTAAACTTTTGCAAGAAAGCGAATGAAGATATTTCCCATGAATGTCAAACTATACCTTTTAAAGCAGCTTCCCCTCTCTCCTTCACACTTTCCTCATTTGTCCTTGGTTGACCAGTGGAACAGCTCTACAGTGTTGCAGAGCACCCCTCTGTGTCTCTCTGCCTTCTTTTCTGCCTTAATCAGATTTCACATGACTGCCAGAACCAAGTCTCTGACCACCAGATGTGACTGTCTTTCTTATCCCCAAAAACCCAGTGAGACCAGAATACTTTGTCCATCTCCGCCTCCCTCTCGCTTTTCCTCTTGTTGTTGTTGGCAGCCTTTCGGCCCATATTAAAGTAAATGGGCCTCAGCAACACACTGTGTCCCAGCATGGGAGCCCGCTCTCTTTCAAGTGGCCAGTCGGGGGACCAGAGCTGTTCCTACAGCAGTAAGATGTGATGGATATCCATCCGTGGCTGACGTTCGCTCCGGGTCTGCTTTTGTTTTGAACCCCCACACTACCCTAGGCAAGCTGGTGATGTGGTTGGACAGCTATGAAGCTGTAGCGCTTACTCAAATGCCACTTTGTTAAAATGCTCTCCTCAGCTGTTTGTTTAGACGTGATTATTGTGCAGGATCTTCAATGCTTTCCATATGGTCTGGGGTCTGAGATTGAGCAAGTATTTGCCCACTGTGGTTATGCACCTCATTATGGACGATGGTAGATCTGCAGTGGGGCCTGTATGAGGTTTGGTTTCTTCCAGGAACTGGAGATACAGCGGAGAGGACAGTGGCATGAGCTGTGGTCGGCTCCAGGAATACATGGAATTACAATTATTGGCAGAGTGCTTTCTTGTTATACTTAATTGTGGCTTTTAGTCAAAAGTGTTTTGCAGCATCTCAAGTAAACACAATTTTAGCATGGTTGATGTTTGTAGAAATTGGCAGGTAATGGTCAGCTATCAAGCAGTATCTGTAAATCTTGTATGTATTCAGTATCTTGATTAAACACTCGAAAAGGACGGATGGGTACCTGTACAGGATGTCCGTGGGGTCTTAAATAAATTCTTAAATTAATCTGAAAGTTAAACATGATTTTTGCAGGACTTAAAAACTGATTGGATTAATGAAGTTACCTTTACTTGTATAAAGTTTTTCCGTCTAATTTTTAATTGAGTTTTGGGGAAAAATTTGTATTGATCAAGCTGTAAAAAAAAAATACAAAACAAAACCGACTTGGAACAAACACCAGTTTTCCTTCATATCCTTCAAACTATGTATGTAAAATAGGTCTTAAAGGACTAGTGTGTAAGATTTTGGGGCCTTTAGCCTCTGATTGCAGATTGCAACTGAGTGAACACCACTCTCATCTATATTTAACAACATGGGAATGAGAATGGGCTGTGAAGCGCGTAGGAGAGACTACGGTGGCCGTGAAACTCGCAAAAGGCCAGTTCTAGCCATCTAACCCTGTTGTATCGCAGAGCTCCCTGTTCACCACACTTTCCTTCTACATCCTGTCTGCTGTGAAGCGTATCACTATAAATGTTTTCCCCAGAAGCGTCCATAAGAATTCGGTAGTATAGTGTGTCAGAGGGATTACTGATATCCTGGTTTTCCGTTCCCTTAAACCTCAGCAGAAGCTTTGTAAAACATCTGTGATCCAATGACAACATTTTGTATCAGCAGAAGTGGTTCAGATCTAATGATGTTTAGACAGAGCGAGGTGGCCGTACCCAAGCAAATGGTTTGACCATCATGGTCATATGAGGTTTCGATATTGGCTGTCTGTATTTTCCAGTCACGTTTTCATTTTATTGTTCATTGACATCCCTGTTGAAAATTCCAATGATTTTTTAAAGAAAGCCTCACCCCTGCTGTCTGCCAAGAGTTGAGGGTGTGTATGTGTGTTTGTGTACTCCTACTGTGCTCCTTGTCCTTGAGTCCCACCGTACCTATATATCTGTGTGTGTACGCCTCAGTAAGCTGTCAGATCTGTCTTTATACTGTACGCTCTGCTTGGCCACAAAAGCCCCAGTAGCTCTTAGACTTGTGAAGGTGTGCTTCTGCTAGTTGCATATTAGTAAAGGAAGAGTGTCCATCACGCTAATGAGACATTTTGATGAAGATGAGAGTTTATTAAGCCAGGTACTTTCACAAATCTTTGGTTGATACCTAGTGCTTAGCTTGTGTTTCCTCCACACCATATGAAAATGAAACAGTAGCTGACTCTTAATCAGTAGCTTGAGGTACTGCAGCTGTTATTTTCGGGTTTCTGCGTGCAGTTTTTGCATGTTAGCGTGTTGCAGAGGCATCTGCTCAGCTCCTGCAGTGATCTAACTATGTTCATGGGTGAGTCAAGAGAGAAAGCCCCCAGCCACAAACACACATAATGAATTTGCCTGCTAGACATAGGAACAAATGAGTGGACATGAAAACTGCTGGCTGAGGGAAATACATGTATTAATAGTATTTTTCCCAGGCTTTTAGAGAAATTTAAAGTGAATGCAAGATCCCTAAAATAGGGATTTTAGTCTGTAGTCTTATCGAGACTGTTTTCTTTTAAACCTAATGTAAGCATGAGCTGATTTCCAGATTTATATCTCAACATACAGGGTGGTACAGTGGGACTGAAGCAAATATAACAACAACATCCATTATGTGCACGTCAGCTACTGTAGAATAAAGGTGAGCTTTATAAGTTTAGTTTGTGTTAGCTCAATGATTATCCTTACTAAAAGCAATTCATTTTGAATGATTACTGGTTAAATACGTTGCTATATGGACTTTTGGCTGTTTTTACTTTTTCACATATGGTGTTTGGATCAGTAGTTTCACATCATGACCCCAACCTACCTGCTTTAATGTTCATTTTCTCTCTCATCCCAATTCAGCAAGTGCTGATGACCTTTCCATTTTTTTTCTGCTCCACTTATCAGAGTGGTACAAGGCTTCTCCATGTTCCATGTAAATGCACAAGAAACTGGGCAGTCTGAGATGACCTGAGATGTGGCTTTGAGTTGTTGTTGAGTCTGAGACTTCCCATGACATTAAGCTGTTCATATGTCAGGACAGTGAGCAGTGCCAGGCGTTTGAACCTGCTTTATGACTTCCTGTCCCAGAACAAGGGAGAAGAAACTGCCCATTTCCTGCTCAGACTGTACAGACTGCACAGACTGCATGAACACAGGCCCTTATCTAATTAGTTTTTTATTTTTATCAGTAAATATCGGAAACCCCTCCCATTCTTTAAAGTACACAACTGATGCTTTATTCAGTCAGATTTTCTGATAATAATGGTTTCACTGTCTGCAATCATAGCTGCATGTTCTTTTCCTGTTCCGTTTTACAAATGTGCATCCATATTGACAGCTGGGCACCCAGACAGGTGTTTATCGTCACTAATAAAACCAAACATTCTTTTACTCTGCCGATATACATAGGCTTTAATGAGTTCAAATGATGTGAACCTATTAGAATAATACTTATAAGCTGAATTCTATGTATTATTTAACCCTTGCGCAGCCATAATAACAAAGCTCTTTTTATTGGCTTCTTGAATTTCTGACCTGGGACCTCAGTATTGGGCCCCTTTTGCCACCACAAATTAGGCTAATGATGAGGTAATTGGTTTCATGTAGAGGAAATGTTTCTAAAGTCTCCACAGACTACTTGCAAGGATGTCTTAAACCTGTCAGCTGTGCGAAAGATGAGGTCATTGCCATTGCGGTTATCTAGTGTTTATGGCCTCGCCAAATTCACTTCGGGTGCTGCAGAGCAGACTGATGCCACATGTAACATGTCTGGGATCAAAGCATTTCAACTTGTGCCTCTTTCACACATTAAGGAATGTTAAGAGCTCTATGGAGAAGAACAGTTTAGCCCTTGACTTTTTAAAACTTAAGTTTGCTCTGTAGTTACAAAAACACAACATCCAGTGAGGGACACTGGTCACAATGTTCCTCTCATACGTTTGTTATTATACAAAACTTGAATTAGACACAATTTTAGCTTTAAAACACTCCACTATGACCTAACCACTGAAATGTAGCAGTTTAAATAACCTTGGAGAACAACACTGTTCTCTCCGGCTCTTAGTGTTTCTCAGATGACGAGTGCTCTCTCTGTGCATTGCTTTGCTGGAAGCAGCCTGTTGCATAACCAGCATGTCGTGCTGAATTCATCGTAGCAATAATTTTATTTTTTTAAATGTCCCTGGCAGAATCATAAAATGTGTTGATCCGGCGGGGGTGCCAGCTAGAGCGTGTACCTGTTCCCGCTGGTCCTGCTTTCAAAGAGCTGAGTGGGTGTTTTTGAGGGAGGGCACCTCAAAAGTCTATTTCGCAGAGTCACAAATTGTTTGAATTACGTAATGTGTGTTGTATAATAGCCCTGAGAGGGATATGTACTGTATGTGTGTGTTCCAGGAGCTGCAGAGGAGTTGTTTGGGTTGATCTCTGCCCACTTGTACCTTCTCCTCTTCTTCCAGTATAACCCAATGATGTTTCACTCAGCCAGTGTGAAGGAGGCAGGTCAGCTCTGGTTAGAGAGAAGCCACCGAGATCCAGCCTAACTAATCTTGCCACTGGCTGCTGGGTATCGATCATTAGTTGAAAACACTTGTTCAGTTTCTAATCCGTCTTCTTTATCTGTGAATTGGAAGGAGAAAGAGGGAAGAAAGATCGAGGATCAAAGCAGAAGAAAGAAAAGAAGAGACTTAGTGGCAGGGAGTGTTGCGGTACATCAGAAAACAGCTCCTCCTTCTAAGCCTGAGGTGGTTTGCTGTGTTGCTAACATCGTTACACAGAGATGGGTCATCATAACACAATCATCAGTGTGCTTGTTAGGATCAAGAAGCAAGTGGAGTCTCCATTGATTGGCTAATTGATTTTCACTTATAAGCTGATGGCTTTTTCACCCACTAATGAGGTTTTGACCCCGGACAGAATTTCTTCTTCTTCTTCTTTTCTCCTTTTTTTTTTTTTTTTTTTTTACTCATTATTGGTGAAAGTGAAGGCTGAGAGGGTGTGGATACTGCTGTGAATTAGTTAACAGAATAGCTGACCCAGTTTTGATGAAAAAGAAAGTGTCAGAGCTTACAAAACAGATTTTTTTGATGATGGGGATTTCATGTCCTTCATTAAAACGTGTTCTCGGTTGTTTGCCCAAGGTCAGAAAATACACCACCTGGGTCACAATTTGTGCTGATGATGTGAGCCATGCAATTCATTATTTTGTTTTCGTAACTGTTCTGCTCAAAGGAATAGTCCGACATTTTGGAAAATACACTCGTTTGCTGTCTAGCTGAGAATTAGGGGAGGAGATACGGCCCTCTATACACTGAATATAAAGCTAGCCAGTTAGCTTAGCTTAGCATATAGACTTGCCTAACATTTAGGCAGTCATACTCAAAATAGTTTTCTGTCAGTGCTTTTTACTGCAACCTCCAGTTGCATAATACTTTCTCATCTCATTTCGTGCCGTTCGAGATCATCCTGTCACTGCTTCGTCCCTGTAAGTCCGACCACCCTCCTCCCTGCTCATCTAATCTTCCAGGTGGCTGCGTCCAGTCTGCCGTTGGTTTACACTTAAGAATGAATTATTCAAGCAGGTCAGCTGCGTCGTCGTCCTGTGAGGCTGCACTCTCTTCATCACTGGAACTGGGTCACATTGTTCAGATGTAACACAGCCTTGTCCCAGTCAAGCAGAGGGCGCAACACAAGAAGATCACAATTTCAGAATAATGGGTTCACATCCACAATGCACTGAAGGGTACGATGGTTTATATGGAGAAATCACACCCAACGCCAGTCAACATCCCAGATTGTTACTGAAACGGAGAACAATCTGTCTCCCTGAGCGCGTTTTGCCCCATTAACACAGATTAAACTGATGCCAGGTATGACTGCAACTGGAAATCTTGCTCGTGCACACAAATGAATAAATCTTACACAGCGTGTGAATGCTCTATCCAGAAAAACCTGGAGACAGCAATGATGGCTACACCTGCTGTGGAAAGATTTCTTATCACAATCTCCTCTCCTCCTTGCAGCTAAGGAAAAAGTAGACCCAGACACTCTTAGGATTATGTGGTTTCTCTGTGTTGTGGTGCTCTGTGAGTAATGAAGTCTTAACTCTCCAAAAATGTCTTTAAAAAGTTACTTTGCACCACTTGGGGTTTTAAATATGCAAATTTTGCCTTGTGCAGCTTCTACTTTATTTTGAGTCATGGGTGTTTATTTAAAGCAAGCAGGCTCAGATTGTATGCTGTGATTTTAGATTGGTGGATCAGTTGTAATTAAAGAAAGTTCACTGTGTTGTTTAGCTGTAATTATCTCCACTAAGGAGGTTCTGTTGTTTTCTCTGTTTGACTGAAAAGATTTCTGTTGTTTGATGAACAAATACACTTTGAGCCAAGGAACAACACATTTGAATTCTGCTGGTAGACACCCAGAGCGTCAGCTGTGGAAGACCTCTGAGTGACTTAAATTATAATCAAATCATAATGAATGCATTATGAATAATGACAATAGAAATGAGTAGAGAGTAAATCAAGAGGGGAGCAATAAACGTAGCAATAAGCAATTGCAATAAATGAAGTGGAAGTACATGAATCAAAACACTGGAAAACTGTGAAGAACAGCGTGTATACAGAGTGTGACCTCATTGTTTGAACGGAGGTTTGTCATGCAGAACCTGCTGCGTTACTGCTTCACCGTTTGCTCTTGCATCACTCTACCTCTCAACCTCTTTTTGTGCTTTGTGTCTTCCGTTTTATCTCTCTGTGCTTACCTGCATCCAGATTTACTGATCGGACTCAAACATGTTTTTAAGTGAAAGGTTTTCTGCTGATTTGTGGCTAGGTTTAGCTTTTAAGTGAATGTGACGGCTTTAAATAGCTAGGTCTATTCATAATGCTTTGTTTTTTTTTACCCACTCTCTGTCTCTGAGAGGACACAGACACTCACACTCATCTTCCCATCCCAGCCACACCCAACAACCCACAACAGACTCGAGCTACATGCTAGTGAAAGCGATTCCTAGCTCCCTCTCTTTTCTTCCCTGCTCGCTCTCCATCACCACTTTTGTTCCAAAGTGCTTAATAAGTGATGGAGCGGTTAATCTGAGGAAGATGCCCCCCAACGGCTGAGATGAAAGAGAAGAAGGAATAATCTGTAGAGCACCCTAAGGTTGTGATTTCCCACCCTGCCAAACCCCCCTCCTGCCTCTGCACTCCCATTTTAGCACTCCCACTGTACCCTGAAGGACCCTACTTCGAAAGCCCCCCCTCATATACACACACACACACACACACACACACACACACACACACACACACACACACACACACACACACACACACACACACACACACCTCCTGTTTTTTTACTCTGTTTCCTCTTCCTCTTGCCTAAGCCCCAGTGAAGGCAGCAGGGAAGATCAAAGAGGTGGACTGGGTCATCCCCTAAACATACTTATAGAGACTGTTCAAATTAAATCTGATTGATTTATCCGCTCACAGCACGGCTTGCGGCTATCAATGTCACTCAGCCTGTCATGTGACACAAATGGTGAAAACACAGCACTTTGTCATTTTTGATGAGTAGGTCAAATAAGCCTGAGGCCTCCTCCCCTTTCCCTTTGATTTTATCATTTTTCGATACCCGTGTCCCAAATGATCACCTTTGTTTCACCGTTGCTTCACAGGGATTTACAGTATAAACGTTACAGAAGCCAGGAATATAAATGTACACACACTTTCAGCGTTATTTTGTTGTGGCATGAGTTGGAGCTGCATTTCAAAATCCAGGTTTGTGTGTTCACCATGACAGTCAAAATAGAGAGTAACCGATAACAGTCTCTCTGTAGTTTGGTGGAGACTACTTGCTTTGATAAAAATGCTAAAAGATTGGCTGAGACCCTTAAAAAATGCTCTCAAACAAGATTAAATGTAAAAAAATAAATAGGAATAGATTTAAGTTTTACCCTGAAGCCTACCAAAACTTTAAAATCTATACTGATACACTCTTAAATGCTCCGTGGAGTTTAAAGAAAGTTCTTCTACTTGTGTAAATTATCAGCAAAATGCCCCAAATGGTCTGCATAAAAGGAATAGTTCTACATTTTAGGAAGTAGACTAATTTTTTTTTTTTACAGCGAGTAGGATGAGAAGATCAATAAGACTTTCTTTTCTGTACCCTAATTACAGCCATGTTATATCTTGTTTGTTTAATTTGTTTATGAACCAAAATGCAAAAATGATAAGTTGGGCTTTTTTATAGGGAGTTGCATGCTGAAACTGTTTCTCTCTGGGTCCTGGAGTCTCCATTAGTTATTATTATTGAGCTTTCCCATAATAAGCATATTTCCCAAAATGTCATGTCAAAATGTGCTTTTAACAATTTAATATACCAGCCATCCATACATGTCCTATAGGACAGGACATGCAAACAGACAAAGACCCCAGATGGGAGCTGGATAAGAGCCCAGGACCTTGTTGCTGTGAGGAGATCCACTGCACAGCTTCTTATTGGAAATCTGGAGTCGTAGTTCACAGGATCTTGTTAATGTCAAATATTCCAGCTTTTACTCAGGATGGCTAAATTGCTTCTAACATGAAAAGGAATCGTTGTGGACTGCTTAGCGTCACACACAAGGTTTGTTTCATACAAAGGGAACAGTGAAGGTCAACTACAAAACATTTACAGGCAGATGTTTTCAGCAGCTGTACAATGCTCCCAGGATGTCTTATTACATGGCAAACACACTGAAACGCCAGACTGACTTCAGTGTCAGGACCCATCCCATGTACACCAGCCAGGCATGGACTCAGAGCTGCTCCATATTCATGTCGGAGCGCCGTAGCCGTTATATTGATCATTAATTTATCTCCAGCTCTTGAGGGTCTCTGTGATTGGCAGAGCAGTGCTGAAGCCTGCAGGAGCGGCGAGGCCGCAAAATCGCAGAATCAACAGAATCACGGTGCTTGTCAGGGAGCGGCCGCAGTCCCAGATGGAGTTAGTAGTGGAAACCAGGACCTAGTTCAACACTCCCTTCCCCCCTCTTGTCTGGTCATATGGAGCGGCTTTACGAGGGGCTGTGCCACCCAGCACATGTATAATTAAGAGCCAAGACTGGTCCTGATGTCAGAGCATAGGCACTCAGGGCTGGACCATCTGCTCCCTCACCTTTTCACGTTGTAACAAAATGGTTTTATCTTAAACTTTAAAATTAAAATCAACTACATTTCCTCAAGTCTATTATTCTGACCAACAGCTCTTAAAACAGTGATTAAAAATCGAGTCATTGTCCTCGGTGCACAGATTTCCAGCAATAAAAACAACAGCCACAGCTATGAGTGTTCAGCGCCAGAGAACATCTCAGGGATTACCACTTTTACTAATTACTCCTTTTTCTTTTCTTTCATGTACTCTCCATTCCCACAAGAACTCTTAATCTTATTTCCCTGTTGGACTCCCTCCCCCTCCCCTGCTCACATCATTCCTCTTTTTTTTTATCATTCCCATGTCTCCCAAGCTCAAGGCCCCACACAGTTCATCCTCTCATACGGTTAATTTAGTTCTACAGTACATTTTTATCTATGTGAGGGCCTTTTAGGAAAATAAGGGCCCATTATTCCGCTCTTCTTACGCACAGCGAAACCCATCCAACCAACTAAACCAAGGAGCTGAAATAGTTCGCCTCCAACAAGATTCAGACAAATATTATCCTGGCACATTGCTATCCTGTTATTATTTTGCATTTAAATGTCATGTATGGAGTAAATTTGGGTTTTGGGGAACTTTGGCGGTCTGGACTGTTTTAATGTGAGCTGAGTTGGTGTGAGCCCACAGTATTCTGGGTTAGCGTGTCTGTATGTACAGTATGTAGGAGTGGTATTATTTCCATAAATAGTGCATGAGCTAACACTAGACAGTGGCGCACTGGATGTATGAATGTACAGTACGTGTTTGTGTTCCCCTGGCTGAATGCATGTATGTTCACTCCATGATTCTTCTGATGTGATGTGTTGTGAAATGTTGGACTCTGGTTGACCCGATGGTATAGGCGCCTGAAAGCTGCTGCTATACTCTGAAGAGTAAATGTGCACTAACATGGCACCTTCCCGGAACATGAGAAAAAGACGTCTTGCTGATGACCTTTTTTGGGGGGCTTGCACAGCTGTCAGTATCTTTTGACTTTCAGGCTTTCTTGGCAGTTAAAAGGAAAGCCAACTGCCCAAAATGCAACATCTTGCAAGGATGTGCTGAAAGCCTGCACTACAAACTGCATGTGTGGGGTTTGTGGGAAGTGGGAATTCAGGAGGCACAAGGTAGTCAAATGAAAGATGTGATTTGTTGCATTATGTGAAGTGTAGGATCCTGTGCAGTAGCCCTGTAAGGAAATGCTGCTTTCACATGTCTCCAATTGCAATTTTAAAATATCCAGTTTGAAGTATTAAGCATTCACATTTGATGTATGCTGTAGTAGCAGACCTCCCATTTAACAAAATGTCCCAAACACATATATATAACAGTTAACATATGCATAGTTAAAATATACCCATCTATTTTGGTGATACGTTTCTGTCTCATCTTGCCCAAAAATATCCCATGTCTCCCTGTGGGTTTTTTTTTTCCTCTCATTTCCAAAACATGGTTTTCCCAGACATTCTTTCCAAGATGTGACGCATGGAGTGTGTATGTCTCATAGTTACAACCCCTGGGAGTTAAAAATACTCTGTGGCGAGGGTTGACTGAGGTCCCCCCCTCCACCTTCTCCTCCTACGTTGTCGGTCACAAAGTCAGACATACAGGCTGTCCTGCTCACCCTTCCTATCTGTTTACTCTCATCTTCAGCACATAACACACACACACACACACACACACACACACACACACACACACTAACCCACATGTTTTTACACCACGTTATCAAACTGTCTAGTGCTATCTCTAGGCACCCCAGTGATCACATGAGTGAAGGCATGTTCAGAGCCCTTTTCTGCTCGTAACTGCACTTTTAGAGCGAAAGTAGAACAGACTAATCATTAAATGCTCATCTAGAATATCAATAATCAATACCTTCAGTGGCTTCGGTCATTATTACTTTTGATTTGATTGATTCTTTTCTTTTGTTCATTAGCTGATGTTTGCACATTTAGTAGAGAAGGATGTTTTGCAGAAAAAGCAGAGAACCTATTTGCATCTTACTTCTAGTAAACACAGCTGTCTCACACATTTCTGTAGATCAAGGAAACTGAGTAACATGTTCTTTGCTTCTTATCTGAATCCCTTTATGAATCACTGTACACTGTCTACCTACCAGTAAACAGACTGACTCTGAATCACAGCTTCCATTCAGCCCAGCAGAGTGTCTTACTGGTTTACAGGAGGTTTGAAAAATGCAGCCTCGTGTCTATAAACTTTCCCCAGCAGAATATTTCTCCCCTCTAATTGAAATGGGACAGGACACGACGGATGGAGATGGAGTTTGACAGGCATACACACTCTCCCGTGCCCCTATCGATCCATTATACAGAGGAATACGCCTTTTAAGAGCAGCCAGCTCTGGCTGTCCTGTTGAATAAAGATGGTGATTCGCTCTGCATCTCTACCAGGACGTGCGAGTGCATGCGTGCATGTAGAAATCAGAGAACTGTAAGAGCGTGGTGAGGAGAAGTCATCTGCACAGAAAGGCACCATAACAGGCACACAGGCAGGGAGGAGGAGGAGGAGGAGGAGGAGGAGGAGGAGGAGGAGGAGAAGGCTGGAAAGAGGATGAAAAATGTGGCTCTTGTCATATTTTTAGAGGAAATGGCAGTGTAGCAGCTTTTAAAGCCTTCTAGATTTCTGTTGAGGTGATGGTTTCAACAGTTTTAGGAATTTTGTCCTCAAATATTTAGCATTCATTACCTGACCATGTTGAAGTTTCACACCATTTCTACATCTTTTTTTCTTCATTACATTCCTGTCTTTACTCACATCATGAGTGTGCTGACCAGCTCTGGGAAAGGTTGACATGGGGTCAAAGCTCTGAACGAAACACAGCACAGTCCCTCCATCCCTTCATCCCTCCCTCTTTCACTCTCCCTCTCTGTCCTCTGCTTCTCATTTCTCATTGACTGTTTATTGCTCCCTCCTCCCCTCCCTCCTCTCTGTGGAGGTGTGTCCATCAACATCTGGAAGAAGTAGGGCCGCTCACTGACAACGGGAGCTCATTCACTCCCCCGATCTCTTTCCCTCCTCCCCCCCTCTCTCTCTCTCTTTCTGCCTCGCTCTAGCGCTCTGTATCTGTGTTTGCCGTTGTGGAAGTCAGATTGCACAGCGAGGAGATGTTGGCAGCTGACTGTGGAATGAGCTCACAGAGAGAGGTACCAACGTGGAATTATTATCAGGCTTATCAAGGAGACCATGGCAGCATCTTGTTCTCCTCCCTGTCATCACTCTCTTCTTTTTGTGAAGTGAATATCTGAGCATCAGCTGTTGCCGACTTTTTTTTCTTGCTGGTGAATTCCCGGAGCGGCGCTCCAGCACCTGGTCCAGAGATCAGAGAGAGGTTACGTAGGGATCCATCCTCCCCCCTCCTTGTCTTAAGCAGCGTATTGTGGAAGGGGCATTCAGAGGCTTTTGGGATGACGGAGATTCTGGTATCGGATGTAAACTTGAACTCGGTGTGTGAGCGTCTGGAGCAGCACTGCTGCGTGGACCAGAACCAGCACAATCTGTCCAGCCAGCCACAGACCCCTGTGCTCAAGAGGCACACCAACACCGGGGCCAAGCTATGGGGACGCGTCCGCAGCAAGCTGCTCAGACAAAAGGTCTCTGGCTGACATATGCACACACACACACACGTCACATACACACACAAGCTGTGTTTTCTCTCTTTTATCATTTGTTCTCTCCTATTTATCACTCTGTCACTTCCATCTGTTTGTTCTGCTTCTCTTTTATGCTCAGTGTAGTCCTCTCTCCATGTGCATGCCCTCTCTCCCGGGTGTCTTTCTTTCAGCGCAGAGTTGACTATTGTTCTTATCTGATGGATCTATTGACTGCGGTAGAGACAGTGATGTAGTGCTAAATAAAAATATATTAAAAAAAATAAAAAACTGTGACCTGCTGCAACAGCAGCTACATTTATATGTTTAGAAAAACCTTAATTTCTGCTTTTTTCCTCCTTAAATGATCCTATTCTTAAATAACTCACCTGTGATGCTACTCAATGCATATTGTAAATATTTGTTACTAAGCCTTACGTCAGATTTGAAATGCTGTTAGTATGCCAAGCACGCAAGTACTTCCTGATGTTAAAGTTCTGATAAATAGCAGAGCTACTAGGAAGACTTATTACCTACCTAGATACTGGACTGTACAATGTAATTACCAAGAGGTGAAAATCACCATCCCTTTAGAAAATCACTGCTTTGATGGATGAGACTGTTTAACATAAAATCACAATTTCCTCCCTATTGTCTCATTCCTGCCACTTTACATTTCACCCTTTCTACAACCACCAATCTGTGTTATTCCTCATTTAAAGCTACTAATGAGTACATGGTCTTTCCAACTAAATTGTGTTGGATTCAGTATCAGAGTAGCTCCTCCTGCTGTTCATTGTAAGTACTGTCCTCCTCTGGTCTGAGCTGATCTAATGCCCCTTTGGCATTTTCAAGCAGAGAGTCCACTAATTAACTGTCACATTATCCTAAATAGCCTCTGAAACATGCTTCTAGCAAATACAATTAGCATTGCAAGGGTAAAGTTTTGATTAAATGTTGACATTTTTAAATGATGTGGCCAATTATTGGAAGTTTGTTGTGTTTATGTTACATTTTTAGCATGGTCCTGTTTGTCACTTTATCATTCAAATTCATTAGATTGAAACTGTAGCAGTCACTGTATGTGCTATTATAAGATTGCGGTTCATTCAGAAAGGGCAATTGTTGTCCTTTGGTTTAAACCTACAGGTTGGACTGAATGACCCTTGTGTTCAGGGATCTGTTACCCAAAGCTCGGGGGGCACACACACACACACACACACACACACACACACACACACACACACAGGTCTGGTATTGCATAGTTTAAATGCAGGTTCTGGATTGTGACTCATGCGTGGGAGCAGGAAAAGGGCTCCTTTTTTTCCCTCCAGATGCTTTCTGTATATGAAAGATATAGAAGGAACGTGTGAGCCTGTTCTGGTTTTATGCATAGCTCTGCACATGCAGCTAAAATGTGGACTCATTTTTTCATTCCACTGTATGTTTGCGCATGTTTATTCAGCAGTTTTCGTCATCTCCATCGTCACAAGTGCATAGCCAGCATTTTGAGCTGTAATTTGTCTGCATAATAAACAGGTTCAGGACAAAGAATCCAAGTTGAGCGTTGGCTTGACCTTTGCTTTAATGCTTTCCATTATTCAACAGAGGCCCGAGGAAGGCTGACCACTGCTTATAGAGAGTGGGATAAAACAGGGATTACATATTAAGCCCAGACTTTACTGTGTTTGACCTGCCGGTCCTCTATTGATCTCCTCCCTGTACACACGCCTCCATGTCTTATTGTAAAACAATGTGATTAAGGAGCGTTCTGTGTTTCATTACTGTCCACATTTGTCAACTTTGCAGTTAGTTGCATGTGATCCTGCCCCCAGTGCAGAAATCCCTGTTCACCAAACTGCTCTGTGAAGTCCCATTCATTCTGAATGAGGCTTTGAATGTCAGTTTTAAGAGGAAGAACTTGTGTTGCAGTTTTTCTGTGCTCAGATGCCTTTTGATCCTATCAACTCTTCTACAATTCTCCCTTCCCCCCCTCCTCGTCCTGCGTTCTGCTTCTACATGGTGGTGAACTCTGTTTGATGGGGGTGATAATGTTAAATCATCCGCCACCATCATCTGGCACAAGAACATAACAGGCTGCTTGAGGGTCTTTACAATAATCTGGATATTCTTTTAAAATCATTTCCATTACATTTTATGCTTTTGTTATTTTTATTCAATCTGCCTATATCATTACTTTAATGATATAATCAGCTATGTTCACATTTAAATCAATTGTTTTTCTGGCTTTATTTTGCTTTTGTTTTAAATCTAAGCTAAAATGTCTTTAAATTGTCTTTCTAAAAACGTGCCGATACTCACTATGAGGAAGAGCGACTTCCATTGTTTTAAAGTAATTAATGAAGGGGGCAGGGAAAGCAGTCTTTAGGGCATATTGCTTTTTGTGTGCGTCTGTGGCATGCATCATGTTATTTACCGGGTGTTGAGAGGAATGTGGATGTTAGAGGATACACGAGGGTATGGATGTACACCGGGGGAATTGTCTTCTTTCAGCCTAAAGCGGCACCTAATTAAGACACGGTGTGATGAGATGGGAGGGTGGCTGGGAACACTAATTGGACTAGAACCAGACATAATGTATGGTATGTGTCCCAGCAAAAGAACAAATGATGATTAAGCTGTTACTCCGCTGTTGGTCTGGGTTTTTGGCTATGTGTTTAACACCGTGTTCTTTTGGCTGATGACCTGTTTGCCGGGCAGGTTTGGTTTTATTTTCTTTGTGGAGTTACAGCCAGCTTAGTGGGGAGAACAATGGAGCTGTCGTGCCGGCTTAGCCATGGAAGAGAATCAGATCCAACCATTATCATCCGCCCTCCGCCTCGCTCATCCCACCTCTCGCCCCCGCTGCATTTTAGCCCACATACGAAATTATGCTATTCCATTTGAGTATGTTGATTAGTGCAGATGAGATATTAGGGTTTCATCCCTCCTGCGTGCCTAAAATGCCAGCCAGTCCCCTAATGGCCTTTTATATAGGCCACATAAATCTCTGTCTGTCCCCACCGGAGGGCATAGCCCTTTATTGGCCCCAATTCATCCCCCGTGCGCAGGATCTGCGGCTGGTTAATGAGCTCCAGGAGGGAAGAGGCAGGTCAGTAAAGCATTCTCAGGTTGATACTCACAGTGACCCCCTCTGGGATGAACCCAGCCCCATCGCTTCTGGCCGTACAGCAGGCCATATGCAGGGTGGCTTTAATCTCAGCAGGGTGACAACAAGGCATTAATCATGTAATTAGGTGGCGAGAGTTAGGAGATGTGGACTATTGCAATGTTCATCGCATGCTTTAACAGTGGTCCAGGCTTAGCAAAAAACAGGAAAGTTGTCAGGCAGTTCTATATAAAGAGGATAACTCTGGGTTACCACATGGATTCAGGGAATTTATACATTTATCTGAAATAGTCAGTTTATGACTTTGTTTGTTTTTATACATGTTGGTTTTCAGCAGTTTTCTGAAAGTTTTCAAACCAGGAGGAAGTTTTTAGCTCATGGAAGCCTTCCAACTTACTAAACTATCTGAAAAAATTGGTAAATGTTACATCAGAACTCAAGTGAGACCCCTCTGATCATCGTACTGGCGCTTGCTTCAAGACTGACACATCATACTTCCTCATGTACTTTTTCAAGTAAACATATGTAGAGATGATCTAATGGCTCACAAATGGTACATGCTGTTAGAGGTAAAGATCACAAATAACCTGAATAGTGACATAATGAGTACGCAATGTCCCCAGAAGGCCTACGAGTGAAAGACATCATCGTAGATCTGTCCAAGACAAACATGAGGGTTCTTCAGAGGACAAAACTGTGACTTAGATCCCAGTCTTTTGATAGCATATGTGAGTTTTGTCACTGCTGCGCTAGATTAAATCAGAAATTTGCTCGTTAGTCTGCATTACAATGGAACAAGGCAGTGTTTTGCATCTGTGTCTTCACCATGTGGGTTTTATGTAATAGATGAATGCCTAGAATGCTGTTTTTGCTTATTTGGAGAAAATAATGAATCCATTTTTACTGAGTCAATTCAAACTGAACATCATACAAAATAGCAACAAGATGATGAGAAAGGAAAAAAACATGAAAGTGTTTGTGTTTAAAGTGCTATTTCTCTCTGTCTGTGGTCATAAGTATAGGATAACTCCTGATTCCGTGTACAGGCTGCAGGCAGGGTCGTGTACATAAATGTAGTACGCGTCTGTGTGTTGCTGTTTACACAGGCAGGCCCTTTAAGAGAATCACACACTCCCTGCAGAGATGCAGGACTACTCTGCAAATCACAACCCTCTGCTGGCTGAAAACCCTCGCCGATTGGCTCAAACAAAGAAGTTAGGGAAGAAGGCGACATGGCAACCGAATCAAAGACCTCACATGGCCATGGTGACATCAGCAGCTGTTGAGTAAAGAGGCTCGCTGTCACTGATGCACATATAAACATTATGCTTATGTGGTTCATTTGTCTAAAAATAGTCATGCTGCTTCTACGCTATGAAGCAAATATACTGTGCAGCACCATGTGTTAGCTGGGGGGGAGGCTCAATCACTGCACAAACAGTTCCTGTAATCCTGCTAAAACCAAGGAGCCGTGCAGTTTGAGCTACGTTCTAATTAAAGGACTAATAAAAAGCTTTCTGCATCTGAATGAATATTTAATCAGCCAGAGAGCAGCAATGGAAAACTGCGATGGAACACAAAGGACAAGTTAAACAGAAATTCATTAGTTTAGCATATCAAAAGATCAGGTTGTTTTGAACATTGTCACCAGCGTGCATTAACTCCAGCACAGCAACAATGGGCTAATTAAGCATGTTAGGGACTTTATTCTTAAAGGCTTTAAACACCATTTCAGTAACTGACTGTTTGGCACAATGTCTTTTCCTTTTAGAGCACACTTACTTAGATCTTTTTTGTTTTAGATCTACATAATAATCAGCACTAGTTTGTTCAGAAATAAATGTGTGCAGAACACCAGTGATTAAATGTGGGTAACATATGATAATAAATGTGAAAAAAAAAATACATTTAAAGGCAGAATTTTTACTGCACACAGAAATCTAAAATGAACTTTTCCGCAAAAATGTCCAAGAATGCTTTTTTTGAACCACGTTTCTGAAGCCTGTGTGTTTTGTAGGAAATGTAAACAGCTCCAGAGGGTTGCAGACCTCTGACTGTCCCGCTGTGTCAGCCTGTTGTTGCTGTCAGTCTCATACAAGCTGCAGGAGTATGTGGCCCACATGTCACATGATGTTGAAGGATTATCTTTATGAAGTGGGTGGGGGGCAGGGTAGGCAGCCGGTTCCCGTAGTGTAGTGGTTATCACGTTCGCCTAACACGCGAAAGGTCCTCGGTTCGAAACCGGGCGGGAACAGCAATTTTTATCTAAAGAACTCCAGTGGCGTATTTCCTTTTGGGCCGAATAAATCTAGGAACAAAGCTTGCTGTCGGTTATGTGTGAACAATGATGTTTATTCATTATATGGTGTAATTGAATGGTTAATAAATAGGCCATACTAGTCCCAGATAACCATTTATGTGACCAGTTTTACCAGAAAAGCAATGCAGTAAGCTTTTTTCTTTTTCTTTTTCTTTTTTTACTGATTTTGTCCTTTTCTGACACATTTCAAAACTCCAATTATCACATTTTCAGAAACTCCACATATCATCCTATAAATCTTTATAAAGATAAATGAAAATGAAAAAAATGAAAGACCATGTGGCAACAAAACAGCTTGACTTATCTTATCTGCTTTGTTCTGTCCCTGCAGGTCAGCACAGGCTTTATGTGCATCCTGGCTCACAGCAGTTTCTTCTTTTGAAGTCTCTTGGTCATGAATCATTCTATTTCTGCCTATGTTGTTCTTGACTGACAGAAAGTCCAACTAGAGGCAAGAAAGGACACTGAAAGCAACCATCAATTTTCTGTAGGGACTGTACAAAGTGGGCCACATCACATGGCAACCACATGCCTCCTGTTGCTTTCTGACTTATTTCAGATGCTCAACACACACACAAAAGAGTGATGAGATGAGGATATATGTATGTGTGTGTGAGAGCATACAGGGGTCAGGTTTAGTAGGCCATATACAGGGTTGAGAGAAAGTAAACGTGCAGCATGGTAACCAGCTGAGCCCCAAACCCTGTACGTGTACAGTATGAACTGCTTACAGAACAATGAGTTCCCATATAACAGAGCCACATGCTGGTTGGATTGCTCTGTCCTCCACACAAACATATTTATTGTATTCTATATAAGGAAAAAGCTTCACTGTGTGCCCCAACTGGAATGCGCACAAATCAGTGTGTTGAGCGGTCCACTGCATTTGAAGTATTTCTGCGCTTTGCTCCGGGCTGCAGTCTGTTCTGGCCTATCCTCAATCATATATCCTTGATAGTTTTCACGGTCCTGCAAAGGGAGCTTTGCCACTGGAGTGATGCGATCCTAATCGGAACCATATCAGCCTGAGGATGTCTCGAAAAAAAAAAAACGTGAGACACTTTTATCTTTTCCTAGACATGTGCATGAATGCGCAGACATATAGTAGATGTTCATGTGCTTGAAATCCCCTTCAAGCATTCCAGTGAACGGAAATTGGTCATTGGACCTTTTATCTTCTTGGAATGAGATGAAAAGGGACTGTACTGGTTTGCTTTCTGCTGGTCCTTAAAAGGTCTGAGAAGGCCTTAAAGTGCAGTAAATGAGCAAGAAGTGAGGCTTTAAAACATATTCTTGGTATCTTATTTGCCTACCCTTAATTCCTTTGTGTCATTTCCTACCATACTGTCCACCTTCAGAGCTTAATTCACTACATTTAGTCAGATTTAGACCAGTATAACAATTTCTTTAACTTTATTTCTTTATTTTTGTTTTCGGTGGGCAAATCTAGACTGCATTACCTTCACTTCTCCCCTCCCTACTCTGTCACATGCAGCCTTCTTCCTGTCAGTTCCCTGGCTGAGCCGTCACTCAGGATAAAGCCTTAAATCCTCTTGCCGAATTGTTGAGGGCGGCTGACTGGACACATCCTCCAATAAGTCACAATTAATTTCCAAGAAATGCAACATTTTGTTCCTAATCGTGAGTGTAATATTTAGTATAAACTAAGTCAGTCTGCGTTCGTGCAGGCCTCTTTAGCCAAACTATTTGCAGTCATCCCTTTAACCCAACTCATTCCCCAGGAAAGGAAAAGGGGGGAAGAAAGTCCTCTCTAAGTATTTTTTAATAATAAAAAAAAAAGTCCAGTTGAGGATATAGTTTTGAGAGGGGTCGATGAGTGTAACCACTGCCTGTAAAGGATCCTCTTTGTTTTTACAACCCTGTTGCAGTACATTCATTTTTAATTAGGTTTTTTGGAAATTAGCAGAGGGTAATAGGAAGGAAATAGGTGGGTTTTTTCACTGAGTCTACTCCGTGGGGTTACAGGAGACGTCAGCAGTGAGTCCTGGATGTTTGCCCAGTTCTCTTCTTGGCAGTAGCTGTGTAAAGACCCAGTTGCAGTGATTACCTGTCCCTCATCTCAAACCAAACCCTGCTGGGAAAGCAGGCTTTAACGATAATAGGAATGCGTGAAACCGATTCCAAATGGCCTTTTTACGAGGTAATGAAATACGCTCACTGAGAACTTTTAATGGTTGCAGCCTAATGCTGACAATAAGAGAAGTGTGCTGCCCTTGTGCTCACCCAGCAATCATTATTTGCCTCTAAGTTGAGCACATCACTATGCAAGGCTTGTAATGATGCAACTGTGTAGTGCAGACGCTAAAATGGCCTATAAAAAAGGCATTAGCTGTTGTGGCCTCACGCGGCGGGTGCAGACTCCAGGAGACTTCAAACAACAACAGCCTGCCATCTATCATGTCTCACAAGGCATCATGGGACGTGCGATCCAGACTTCGAGAATGTGTGTGGTGAAGTAGGCCAAGTGTCTGAGCAAATCTGGAGCCCTTGTTGGACTCCCAAGAGACTGCCAAGGGCATTTGTGGGAAACATAAGCATCTTTCTTTCCCAAAGCAGACTTAGTGAGTGTGTTGTTGTAAAGCAGCAGTGCCCCGGCACAGGCCACAACAACAACCTGACTTTGATCTGGTTTAGAGCTTAGAAATCTGGAGCAGCCAAAAGGTGAACTCTGAAACTGTGATTAATATTCACTCCAAGTCCAAAGTGCCTTCCCTTACCTTCCTCTCAACTTTAAACTTTGTCAGTTGCTGCTTTCCCTCAGCAAGGATTTTTCAATACATGCTTTAAGGCTGTGTTCGCACAGGTTCTGGGTAGGGGAGGCACCTCACAGCCAGTTCCCGTAGTGTAGTGGTTATCACGTTCGCCTAACACGCGAAAGGTCCTCGGTTCGAAACCGGGCGGGAACAGCCATTTTCCCCCCTCCACCAACAACAGGTGGTGTATTTCTTACAAGAATGGGCTTTACATAAGTGCCACTTACAATGATCTCTCTTAGTGGGCGTCCTTCTTACTGAGTGTGATTCTTGTTAAGTGAAATGTGAAGGGTTACATTTGATCGTCACCTTTCACACTACTACTACTCACCATTTGTTTCTGTTTCTTTAGAAAATAACACATCTTGGAAAAAGAAACAAGGAATTATTCATTTTTATAGTTTATTCTGTCTGTCTATAGTTTCTACCAACAAGATAAAAACTGGCTTAATTTTTTTCTTTTAGTAGTACAAATATTCCCTGTGCTTAATGTAGGGAGAGCATTTTGTTAAAACTCTGTTTTGGTTGATTGAATCATCACCTTCCTCTACCTAGATAATGCGTTAGAATTAAGCAAACTGATTCCCTCTAGGTGGCTATACAGGCAGTGACTCCTTACTCTTACTCTTTACTCCCTGTACTGTATGAATGAAGTCATGTGCCCTTATTTGGTCAAAAATCTTATCACTCAATATATTTCTGTCTCTGTTGTGTCTTTCAGCTGGATCCTCAGACAGTGCAGTCCAAGAACTGGCACATGGACGTCATAGAGATGAACGGGGTAAGACACCACAAGCAATTTCACAATTGAAAGGACTTCTGAGCTTAGATAATGACATATATATTTTCATACATACTTTCAATATTGTAATTGAAAGAGTGTGTGTGTTTGGCACATTGTTTTTACTTAACGGCCTGTATCTTAACACTGAAGAAAAAACATCTGTTTGGCTGTAATGTTTACAATAAAATCAAATATGTTGGGTAATGTAATTGAATCAGTAGCTCACTCTAAAAATTTCAATGTCAAACCCCCCAGGACTGTCTCTATGCAAACAAAGACAGAAAAGTGGGTTATAAGGGTCCTAAAGTTCACTTCTGGCTCCTTAAAGGAATGCGGTTTACTTTAGCTGCGTTGTTTGTTCATCATCAGATCAAAGTGGAATTCTCCATGAAGTTTACAAGTCGGGACCTCAGCTTGAAGAGAACGCCGTCCAAAAAACAGAGTGGGGTGTTTGGAGTCAAAATCAACGTGGTGACAAAGTAAGCATATACCTGTTATTGAGAGCAGAACTGGCTGTTACCTTAAAGCTGTTACCTTGAGCTAGCAAACACAGTTCCTCTGAGATGTACGCGGACAGCCAAAAAAAAAAGCCCAGAATTGGTTGTTATGTCCTTTGTGGTAAATCTATATATCTGTGTGTGTGTACGTCCACAGGCGCGAGCGCTCCAAGGTGCCTTACATTGTCCGTCAGTGCATTGAGGAAGTGGAGAAGAGGGGGATTGACGAAGTGGGAATCTACAGGATCTCAGGGGTGGCCACTGATATCCAGGCCCTCAAAACAGCATTCGACACCAGTAAGACTCCACTCATCGTCTCTCTTTGTCTGTCACTCTCTTCCTCCCATCATCCTGACTGGAGAACAAACAATAGTCTATTACCAGCACTATGGACCAACAGATAACAGTACATAGACATAGACCAGAAGCATATTCAACAGGCATATCCCATCAGAGAAATTATAACTTCCCTCTAAGCTGATAGTTTAGTGACCAACATCCAATTATATAATATCAAGAATTTACCTTCTTTGTCCCTAGAAATGTAGTGTGTGCATACAGGCTGTTGAAGGTGTATATAACTGTAGATGTAGAGAGTTTCCTGCAGCCCAGGGGTTTCTGTAATTGAACCCTTTGCTGTAACACTCGGTAGAGGATAGATTAGTGGGAACATGTTAGGGAGACCAGGACAGATGAGGACCAGCAGCTGTCAAGCGTTCAAGTTTTATGTTGTGTAAGAGTCTCTCAGAGTTGGTCACGGGTGTTTTTACGTCAACCAAGATCAAACTGATCTGAGCCCGGTATCACCTTTCCGCATGTCTGCATCTGCCTCCGTCTGTACATGGGTTTTTTTTTTTTTTTTTGAGATTACATCATTCCTGGAGACAGATAGAGCAGCTGTGTTATTGTGAGCCTTTAATAATGTAGTGTTTCCAGTTTCTAATCAGACTGTGTTTGTGTCTGATGTGCAGATACCAAAGATATCCTGATGATGCTGAGTGACATGGACATCAACGCCATCGCGGGAACGCTGAAGCTGTACTTCAGGGAGCTGCCGGAGCCTCTGCTCACCGACCGCCTCTACCCCGCCTTCATGGAGGGCATAGGTGTGTGACCTTTAGTCCCAGAAGTGGGTGCTTTGTCACCAGTGGGTCTTTCTTAGACTTCTACAAAGGAGTTGAATTTGCCCAGCTGGAAGAGATAAGAGCTAACATTAAAGAGCTGTCTTCTCATAATTGGATGTGACATCTTTTTCCTCTCCCTCGCAGCGCTCTCAGACCCGGCAGCCAAGGAGAACTGCATGATGCACCTCCTGCGTTCTCTGCCTGACCCCAACCTCATGACCTTCCTCACTCTGCTGGAGCACCTCAAACGGTACACACACACACGCACACACGCACACACGCACACACACACACACACACACACACACACACACACACACACACACACACACACACACACAGACACCTACTGATCACAGTTAGGCCATCTGTCAGTGAAAAGGAACCCAATCTATTGGTATAATTATAGCTGATTATTCTGTGGACAAACAATGTCTCCACACTCTTTATTATTCTTGAATCTATCCTTAGTTTATATAGTGTAACGAGTACTTTTTCTACATCCCTTCATATGATGTTCCTCTTCCAAAAATGTTTAACCCACTCCAATTCTTGCACCCCACTGATTTATTAATGTTTTCCAAATATCTGCTTTTATATACAAGATACAAAACATTCACTCAACCAGACATAAAGCTTCAGCTTCACATTCAAACCCAAACGTTCCCCAGCACAAGCACAGTGTGTGCAGTTTCTGTATATATTTGTAGTGACTTTCCTTTCACCCCGTCCTCCCTGACTGACGGGCCTGTCGCTGTTTGTTCCTGCAGGGTGGCTGAGAAGGAGCCCATCAACAAGATGTCCCTCCATAATCTGGCCACTGTGTTTGGCCCCACTTTGCTCAGGCCCTCAGAGTCAGAGAGCACGAAGGGACAGCACATCACCTCCGCCTCTGACATCTGGTCACATGACGTTATGGCACAGGTACTACACACAGTCACATTGGAATTTTGGTGCTGCCTTAAGACAAATGAACACATTACATACAATATTAGGACAATACCCATATTTCTCTCTGGTGCCCTCTGTCCCCTTGGTCTTATTAATAGAAACTGAGCAGGGATCCCTGTGCGAGCGTACACAGTAGATGGTAGACTGGTGCGTACATGCACATTTCCTCGGTCGCTGCACGACTTTTCCAGATGAATTTTACTCCCACATCGCTAAGTGACCCGTGTCACTGCGGTCTACTCTCCCAGCTGTATTTAGGCTGCAGGCCATCTATTCATCTCTACTGAGAGATGAGTTTCCTGTGCACAGATTTCTTTTCTTGGAAGAGTAAACAGCATCCAGAGTAAATCATCATAAATATGGCATCATGCACATGCAGGAGGTCCCGTCCGTCCATTACAGTGTAGCTGAGTGTTTGTGTTGGGCCTTATTTAAATTCTAAATGTTTATTGACTAAGTATACAAAATGTCAAACACCAAAGAAAGATGCTTCCGTCACCATATCCTGAATATAATGTCATATGGGGACATGGGTGATGGATTCTCCTCTCATTTTGATAAAAAGAATCCATCCATCCAGCAGTATCAGAGAGAGGGAAACAGTGTTTTAGACAATGTGATCGCAAAACATACCTTCTCTGAGTACTAATATACATATTGTAAATTAAATTACTAGAGAGAAACTGCTTTTCCTGGTAAGCTGCTAGCAGCATTAAAAAAATCAGTCAATCAAATAAAATTTTCCAGACATATGCCCATCTGGTTAAACTGATTAAAGGGGAGATTAATGGAAATTTGTGGAGCAGTACAGGGGGGGACGTTAGACTGATTCACCTGTTTTAAGAAGATTTTCCAGACATACAAAAACATTTTGAAATGTTCAAAAGGTGATTGAGAGTTTACTGACTGCCAGAAGAGTCTTTGTTTCAACTTTATTTAACCAAATTAGTCACATTGAAGTCAGGAACAATGTCAGTCATGTATTTTTTATGGGAGCTGTAGCAAAGCATATAAACAGGAACTACAGAAAAATATCAAGTAACAATGAACAAAGACAGAATGCAGCTACACAGAGATAAAAGAGCAAAGTAAAACTTGTTGCATAATGCTGAATTAAACAATAGTCCAAGATCAAAGCAGCCGGCTCATGAGCCAACCCTACTTAAATATTATTGATGCACTGATACCGATACCAGTATCGGGTCTGATACTGTGCTCATGTACTCGTACTTGTCATCACAAAACTACTGGTAGTACAATACCACACCCAATACCACTTTACAGCAGCATGATGTTATGTAACCTCTTAGTAGTTAAGAAAGTGCGGAACTTCTGATGAACATAAAACATGTTTTCAGAGTCATTGTTAGAACTGGTATCAGCAAGTACCAAAATGTAAATACTTGGTTGGTTTGATTTGGTGCATCCCTATTGAATATTAACTGAAAATGTAATAGTTCTAAGCAGACTTTTATGTAGAGAGAAAAAAGCATGGGAATATATGTCTGTCTGGTTCATGTGTTTGATTTTTAGGAGGAAAAAGTAATGAGGAAGCAGATCCAAGTGACCTTAGAGATAAAACTATGTACCAATAAGAAGTGCACCCATTCATAAAAAGTATAATGACAGCCAGTAATAAATAACTGTTAGACTGATACTTTTAGACTTTTAGTTCTTCAGCATGAACTACTGATGGGGAACCATATTAAAGAAGTTGGAGTAGAAGTGTAGTAGAGTTTTTCCATTATATCAGGAGTTAGTGACTGTAGTTTGGCCCACTTTTCAACACGGCCAGCAGTTGCAGCAGCGGTTGTCACACACAGCTTATGGAGGCAATCAACATTAAGGTGCATGAAAACCCACAGAGTGATAACTGAACACACACAATTTACAATTTATAGATTTACTTTGACTTACATTTCCAAAGGATATCATTATTTCCTTTGTCCATTGTAAATAAACATCCATAAATCAGCTTCATTAAATCATTAAAAAAGAAAGAGTCTCCTAATAACTTCAGAACTTCCCTAAGAATCATCATGTTTTTAAGTTTTGTAAGTGGTCCAGTGATAGCTGTTTGTACAACCATGAATACTCTGCAAACAGGAACTGCTAACTAACCAAAAGGTAAACAACCATAGGCTAAAAAAAAACTTCTGCAGTTGTAGTGTGAGTTACCACAGCATATCTCAAACATTATACTTCCTGTTTACATCCCCCAAGTTATTGTGGGAACTGTTGTTCCAAAACTAAATAGACGTGACAAAATCTATTAATATTAACTTCTTCCATGATGCACTAGCAATATTTTGTAACATAAATAAGGCGCAGAATGTCTAGTGGGGTGAGTCTGACAGGGGCTGTTGGGGGGAGGATGATTGATGGGGGTCTCCCACAGTGTCACACTTTGAAAGCCCTTGTGTTAGATTGAGGAGTAGACAGAGACAACCAGGACAATATGGTTTAGCTTGGATGAAATAGAGGAATTTCTAACAGACTTGTTTTCCCTCTTCTCAGGTCCAGGTGCTGCTCTATTACCTGCAACATCCTCCCATCACCTTTGCCGAACTGAAGCGCAACACGCTCTACTTTTCCACTGACGTTTAATCCCCACCCACCTCCCTCAGGGCACCATCTGGAGTGGAGAGTGTGAGAGACTCCATACAAATCTTGGTCCCCGCCACTCGGTCCTCCTGCTTCACCTCTCCTCCCAGCAGGCAGCTCATCTCGATTGTACAGCCCCCGCCCCTCACATCCCTCCTGTCTACACCCCCCAAACCAACCACGTCATGTCCCTTCCTGTCCCTGAAAAGAGATGGAGCAGACCACGTAGGGAGGTGGTGAAGAAGATTCCCTGGCCGTCTAGTAGTCACACGTCATGTCCTGTTTGTAATGTGAGGAGAGCAGAGCCAACCCCCCCGCCTCCCACCGACGAGACGACCAGGCATTATGGGACAGCTGTGGGAAAGGTCGAGGGTGGGGGGGGCCCGGAGGCCATAGCCTGGTGCGGTGGCACAGGATCACTCCCGTGTGTGTCATGGTGTCATCTAGTGAGCCCTTCCCAGACACTGGTTTGATGATCTCTGAAACCAGTCGAGTCCTCCAGCTTTGTTTTCCTGATCAGAGGCATTCCAGAAAAATGGCATTTACATGTTTAATAATTATGTTCAACAGATATTTTGTTTCCTTTTTCAGTCTTTCTGGCTTTGTGCATGTGCGTGGTAGAGGAGGCTGGTGTGTGAGTGACTACGTGGATGTACTTGTACTGGAGGAGTGAGTGAGTGTGCGTGTGTTTAAGGGACTATGAGAACTTGTGAGGTTTAGAAGTGGCTGGGAAGCCATCCTAATAAATGGCTGGTGATGTGTCTCTCTGTACTGACAGACATGAGAGAACTGCCCTCCCCAGTGAGTTTTGGCCAAATTAGCCCTATTTATTTTGAATATATATAATATGTGTGCCTGTACAGTTCTGTGCAACTAGAGAAATGCTCTAAGGAGTCTGTTTTTTGAAGTTTATTCAGGTAGTGATGTTATTTTTAGTCTGATTTTCTCATTCACCATGTCCATGGTTGGTAAGCTGTACTGATAAGATCACCAGAAAGTCAGCCAATTAATTTCAGATCACTTTGTAGAGAAGAAAAGGGCACTCTGTGAGGGTTGTTGGGGTATAAAAAAAACACGATTGGAACATTTAGCTTTTTTTCTTGTTGTTTCATTGCAAGCTTGTTCCAAGTGTCTTACTGCACCAGTATAATCTATAGGATGATTTGTGTAGTTGCCCTCATTGCATGTTCAGCTTGTCAATCAAACCAGGCCGGGTAACACAAAGGTAGGTTGTCTCTGCAAGGCCCTCGCTAAGACTGGCAAACGCCCATCTCTGCTCTGTACAAAGCCAACCTTTCTGCTATCAAGCCTGCGACATATCTTAAATTACTGTAAGCACTGCTAGATGAGTACTATTTGATATTTTTAATATAAGATTAAAATAAAATAAAAAATGTTGTATTTTACTTCCTTTGAGAAGAATTTCAATATACTGTAATATTGAGGCTAAATGTTAATGTGAACTTTTCCCCCCCTTTTTTAGTAAAATAAAAGTTACCAAAACACTCTCACTTTGTGTCCGTGTGTGTTGATATTTAACATTTACAATATTAATAATACTTTCTGTCTGGGAACAATTGATCAATAACATTATAACTAATCATGATACAAAATGCTACATCATAACATTTGAATACCAATGTACTGTACAATGATGGTGATTAAATGGAGCACATGGATATAATATCCATCCCATCCTGACTATCTTCTATCTTTTATTTTTTATATCATACACCAAAATCATTCAGCAGCTAAAACATTCACAGTTGGACAAGTTGACTTATCCTGAAAGATTCAACTTCATTTGGATATTTAAAGTTTCAGATCTTTGCACCTTGCACCCCCTGGTGGTCAGTTTTACAAATGGTTTAAAGGGACCAATGGCTGTAAAATGTGTTGTAGCTACACCAGTGCGATTTGCCCCTGATAATGGTGAATGCTTTGGGTAGAAGGGCAAATCTAATCTGTATATGTTGATATGTTGCTTATACCAACCACTAAACCTCCTTGCAGCCCTGCAAACATTACCACAGTGATCCAATGAGATCCAAACGTTATATCCAAGTTAGTCCAATGAGAGTGAACAATGAGTGAAGGTATTTTACAAACTTCATGGTAAGGTTGTAACAGAGCATTTAAACCTGCAGGACATTCTTTATCTCCTAGATCTGTGTGATATGTGCTTGGATAGATGATAAGAGGGATGTTTTTCAAAAGGTCATTTGAGCCCACTGACACTCCCACAATAGAGTCAAGAGTGACTTTACAGAGAGACCCAGTAAGTAACCGGGTACAAATATGGGCCAGTAATAAATAACTAGTTGTTTAGAGTGAAATGTATATTAAATATAAACACATTTATATGTGTCATGAAAAAAGTTAATATTATATTATTCCATATTTGTTTGGCATATGTTTTCTCTGCCCCAGTGGCTGCGAGCAACCCAGGGTTCAGCATCTGATAAAGTCTGATATAATATAGGCTTTTACCTGATTGATACAGATGTTTTTGTGAGGCCAAACGTAGGAGTGAAGCATTTTGTGTTTCATTGAAGCTCCATAGAAAAATAGATCTGCCACATTAGTCAGTGATTCAATTAGTTGTCAACTATTAAATTAATCAACAACAATTTGATAATCGATCAAATGTTTTAAGTCATTATTTAAAATAAAATGACCAAATTCTCTGATTTCAGCTTCTCAGTTAGGAATATTTTTTGGTTATCTGGTTTAGTCGTCTATGACAGTAAACTGAAAACCTTTGGGTTGTGGACAAAGCAAGACAATTGAGAACGTCGCCTCTGGCTTTTGGGACACAGTGTTTTTTAACATTTTATGAACCAACTAAAAGATTAATCGAGAAAATTATCAACAATTTAATCACAAATTAATTTTAAAAGTTGGTAGTTGCAGCCCTAGTGCGAAGTGAGTGAAAGCAAAAGTAAAATGCAAGTACACAACACGTCCTTAGAATGAAACATTGACATTCACATTAATATGAACACGTATTCTATATTATTTTAACTCCTACACAACATTTTTTTACAGTGAGAAGTGCACACAGTCTTTAACTTCCTGATCCACTCACAGGGGGCCCTTCTGAGGGGTCTGAGTGACCTGACCCCCCTCCAGCATACCCCGGACGACGTTTCAGGACCAACAGCGGGTTTAAGTAAGCTCATGTATCTGCTGTATCCTTTACCGTAAACCAGCCTCGGTCGAAACCAAACGATGAGGCCGCAGCTTGTTTCGGGGGGCTGGTTGCAGACATAATGGCGGCGGTTGGCTAATTAACGACATAAATAACAGCGTGGTTGATTCTGCAGCCTCTGGAGATACTTAAACAAAAATGTTCTGCTTCAAAAAGTTCCTTTCATCGTGCAGGTGTAGGTGTGAAACCTGCCAACGCAATGAGATAGGTCAATAGGCGGGGTGGGGGGGATGTGGCTAATGTGGCTTAATCCAGTTCACTTTAATGAACGACCTCAAGTTCATGTTGTGAGGCTTAAATATTTATTGTTAAGTTCAATTTAGTTTACTGAAAACGCAGAAAAAGACACAAGTCCTTTCTCTCAGGTTTGTAGCCTGTGGAGGACTTGAGCCATCACACAGTCTGTCATTAATAACGTTACATACGAATTGTATTTCATTGTATTTCACTGTATTTCATTGTATTTCATTGTATTTCATTGTATGTACATGCAGCAGGCCGCAGGGTGCAGTTCTCTCTGTTCTCCACTAGAGGGAGCGTCAGTTCCGTTTGTTTTGTCTGTCAGGCAGTTAAATAAACCTTATTTTCTATCCTCAGAGAAGACTTTTTACATGATTGAAGTGTATTTTCGCATGTATTATTCAGGCAACATTACTTTTGTTTACAATAGAAGTTACAGCTCTCTTTATGATAGCAGCTCTCGCGTTTTAAATTCCTATTGGACTACATTGTCACATGACCAGGAAGTGTTGTTTTTACGTGAATATGCGACAGCCTTATTTCGTTAAAATGACACGTTTTGTCGCTATTTTCTGCTTTTTATTATATGACTATGTTTTATAAGGTAGTGTACTCGTTTCTGTCTTATTAAGTGAAATTGTTACTGAAACTAAAAAATTGACACCGTCAGTGAGAGTCCTGGTGCGGGGAGTGGGATCCTTCCCGCCGACCGTCGTTCAGCATCGCTTCTCGGCCTTTTGGCTAAGATCAAGTGTAGTATCTGTTCTTATCAGTTTAATATCTGATACGTCCCCTACCCGGGGACCATATATTAAATTGATTTTTGGAACTGGGAGATGGAATAGGGGCTTGCTCCGTCCACTCCACGCATCGACCTGGTATTGCAGTACCTCCAGGACCGGTGCACCCCCCCCCTCTTTGTGTTTAATGTCAATGAGATAGACATCATGAGTTAATATGGAGTTATGTAATTGTCCCATTAAGAACTCGCCGTTGATGGGTATTGTGTGTTCTCTTTGTTTAAGAGCAAAGGGCTTTAAGTGGAGACGTGTTATGTGTGTATGTGTGTGAGTGTTGATTGAGAAAAGGAGATTGTAAAAGGATTGTGCTCACTGCTCTGCCCACAGTTGACAGGAATGTGAAAATATCCATTAATGAAGTCCTCATTGCTCTCTGGTTCTGCCTGTTTCCCATGTGTTCACTTTATTTCAGGTAATCTATATTATTTATTCTTACTGTAGAAACATTATGTAGATATTCAATAATTAGTGACTTTATTAGGCACACCGAGCTAAAACTAATGCAGTCTAATATAACAGTCCTGAAATAAATCTTCCCTTTAATGAAGGTTTTACTTTATAGCACTGGTTCCCACCCCCAGTAGGGGTCGCCAGAGCTTCACGTGCTCTGTAGATTGAAAGTGTCCATGTTACAAACATATAGCATGATGGTTCTCTGAAGCACGTTTTCAGTATTTCTGATATCAATAAACAGGTTTGTGTTGTGTTTCCTCAGTCTATACAAACTGTAACACCCATATTGGGAAATAATTAATAACCTGAGCTTGTTGTCTGAATGGATAATGAAAGTCTTACCAAAAAGTAACTAACTAATTCAACTACTCTTAAATGAAAATGGGTTATACTCATAATTTATAAAAACATCCTCCCCTGGTGTATATGTAGCTCTGTAAAGGCTCTGTTGGTCCTCCAGAGGTCTTATGGTGGAAACCTAAAATCATTTTCCTCTGTAAACACTTAAATTTGTACTTCAACTCATTATAATTATGACTAAAGGCAACATTACTGTAAAACTTCTAATAATAGCCCTTGCACATTCCTTTAGCACAAACCTGTTGCTCAGTAAAGATGGAAATACTATGTGATGCTGCTTCTCCTGAGTTTTGTTCACCAACTAACAGCTTGAATTTCAGGTTGTACTTTTTTCTCTGTGACACTTAAAGGTGAACATGGTTTTGCCAAAGATTTACAACACCCAGCATACAGACAGTGAGCAACGGACAATATTCACAACTTGGATGAATATTAATGAAACAGTTGGGAGCACTTTCTTCCCGTCTACCATGCTGATAAATCTGAATGAATTATACTTTGGTGCCCATAGTTTCTTTAAAATTAACGAACGATTGAATTGTGGAAAATCTTACCAATCTAGCGATGTGCAGCATGTCCATTTTATTTGCACAGGCAATCTAAGCACCTTCAAATTTGCAAGTGGCTTTTATACATCCAGATAATTTCTATAAAAGGCTAGTAAGGTAGACCTGTTTCTATTTGGGACTGCTTTTATTAGAAGTTTTACTGTACATAGATTATACAAATTAAAACTAAAATCAAAACTGTTATGCAATTAACAATTTTATGGTCATGGACACATGTAAACTTCATCAAGAAAAAAAGTCCTGAATGCACAATTTAACAAAAAAACCCTCTTTAATATAAATGCTCCTGATGGTGATTAGTTATTGACACATCATACCAATGTTCTACAACAAGAACAGTGTTTATCTGAGTCTGATCTCAGCTGGTCGAGACTCAGACCGAAGGTGATTTGTGTTCAAAATTATACCTTCGACACAGAGGCAGATCCACTCTGCTGTTTCTGGAGATTCTCCACAGGAAGTTGGTCTGCTTTGCTCAAATTGTCCGTATGATAAAAGTAATGAGACACTGGGAAATACATACAGGTCTTCTTCAGCCCACTGTGCATTCACTGAACAGCACTGTACACACACAGGAACCTGTCACTTCCATCACATACATCACTTCTGCTTTTGCAGCAATCCTCCATGTGCAGGTAAATATTCACAAGGTGGGATTTGTCACAGGGCCGGTCCAGATGTGCACCGATTAAGTTCTTGTCCATAGAGCCACTCTTTAGTGGTTCACCGCAAATAATATTCAATGGCAGCAGAGAATGCAGCAAATCCTCCACATCCCAGCACCCCAGCCTTCAGACCGGCTGCAAAATACAAGAAGAATGAATGTGAGGACAAGAGAAACATACTACCTTCATTTTAAAACCTCACAGTAAATACACCAGGTAACGTACCACGAAATCCAATAGCTCCTCCAGTTACACAACCGCTGTACACTGCGTTCTTCCAGTCAGATTTACCTCGGTGCTGCAAATCAATAACAGGTGTAATGTTATGTGACGCAGATGGAAAAAAACGCCAGTGAGGACTTCCAATCAGAATTATAAGTTAGCATCTTGTTATATCTGAACTGTATTCATTTGACTGAGTGAGCTGTTGTTTTTTTTTACTTTGTAAGTTAAGTACTGTACATGTGGTAGCGTTGTGCTCATAATCAGTTTAAAAATGAAAAACAATAAGCACGCTGGCACCAGAGGGCGCTATCAGACCATTTTGATTGAGTTAAAAAAGCAGAACTACCATAAAGTTCTCAAAAAACCTTCAAACATTCAACATGGGATATTGGACTGTATTACAGTAACAATATTAAGATTAGCATTTCCTTATTTTGGCTGTAACGCCTTGATAGATTATCCCTGAGCTTTTTTTTTAACAATATAGAAGCAAATATACTGTTGTCTGGACACAACAATTATATATGAATAATTCATAAAAGACGAGTAATCACAATAACAAACATCCAAAGGTGGCTCATATTAGTTTCAATGCTTGTTAGCACATTTATTCACCTCATTTTATTGTGTTTGTCGTCATGATTTTCATATTGTTCCTGTTGACATATTAAATAATTCTGCAGTTTTTCGTACTGATGCTCCACTTACTTGACCAGAAATTTGGTCTATTGGGTGCTGTGGTAGTAAAATCATGTAACTAATACCTTCTAGCAGTGTTTACATTATTTTGTCTAGTCCCTGTTTAATGAAATCCTCTGAACTCATTTATTTCTTTGGTTTGTTCAGTTTAGTTCTCCTGTTGAGCAACCTGAAAATAATTCATTGTTATTTTATTCATTAAATCTAATCTTACAGTGGACTTACAGTAGTATCATATTCACATAATGAGTCTGTTTTGTCTGTCAAAGTCATTAGTTTCAGTCATGTTTATGAAGCTGTGTGGTTATATCCAACATCAGTATGTCACCTAGAGCCCCACACAATGATGAGAAGTGGTGTGACCTACTGATTCTATGATGCACTCTGTACAGGAGAACATGGCGCCCACGATGGCGAAGTTCTTGGCGTACGACATCCCCCTCTGGCCCATGTCTTTGAGGACTTCTCGTGCTGTCGGAGTTCTCAGAGGGTCTTTAGGGTCGAAGCCAACATTGGTATCAATGCCTGCTGTGAAAACACCGAAAGCTCCTCCGAGTACAAACCCTGTGGAGAACGAAAACACCAACATGAGTGTCTGCACAATACATCAAAACATTTACTGACCTGAAGAAAGATAAAAGTTATTGATCATGTATGAGTAATGAAGAGGAAATATGGCAGGACTGCAATTGACAATTATTTTTTGTAACAGATGAATCGTCTGATCTATAAAATAGTGAAAAGTGGACATCACAGATTCCCAAACTCCAGGGAGTCGTCTTTTAACTGCTCCTGTTGTCAGACTAACAGTACCAAACCTTAATATAATCTGTTTACTGCACAGGAGGAAAAGACAAGCATAAATGAGAAGCTAGGGTAGGGGATGCTTTACATTTTTGCTTAAAAAATGCCTTAAACCTTTAATTGATTATAGCCAGTTTTCTGTCAATCAGCTGATAATTTCAGCTCCACATTATGGGCCCTCATACTGAAATCCCACAAGAAGTCCCAACCCCACAGTCCCTTTCAAACTAACTGTGAAGTTAAAACAATTACACCTGGCTGTAAACTGAAGCCGGGCGGGCAAACATAAACACCCAGATGTTGAGCAGCTGTAATACGGTATATATTTATAATGTTAGTGCCTTACCTCCCACACAGGCCAGAACCGCCTTGAAGGCGCAGCTCTCCATTCCCCTCTCGATCATCTTCTGCTCGTCGCTTTTAAGAGGCACCGGCAGCCCCCCCATAACGCCGGGGCTCAAGTCCTTTACGGGCCTCTTGTCCCCGATCAGATGGTCCAGGATCATACTGTACTGTAACGCTGGGCTGTCCATACTCGGACCAGCCGAAGCTGGACCTTGTGAGTCGGAGCCAGCAGCGCTTGCAGCACCCGTGGAGGCAGCCATGTTTCTCAATGACAGTCCTTTAGGTAAATGTAGTCATTGAAGAGCGAGTGCTGATTCGTCACATATTTAATGTCTGAGAACCGAATTAATCATAATCACAATTAAAGCATACGTATTTGTGTAATGACATAAATGCACAGCAGCAGGTGAAACCATGTATATTCTAAAAGTATTTTAAAAGTCATTTTCTCTCATCATGGGATTTATTTAAGTTCGTGTCAGCACATTCGACACAACCTACCAACGTGACTTCGACATCACCCTGCGGTAAATCGGACCTTCATCGGTGTTATGCAATGTTTTTGTTGAAACTTTATGATCATTTTGGAGTTAGTAGTTCGTGTATTGTTGAATTGTATTGGACTATACACGCGTTGCGCCTCACTTAGCCTGTATCAATAGGGGTATACTATCATGAATCATCTTATGGTTTTAGTATAATAATTTAAATCTGATATTAGAAACACCTCAGAATCATCTGAAATAAATCCTATATCTGTGCTGTGTGAATGTATCGGCCTACATTTTGTTTTTATTGCAAATGCGTCAGAGATGCGGTAATTCTATAAGGGATGACAAAATATTACTAAAACCCATACAATCCAATACAACAACAAAAGACTGCACTGCCTCCAAATTGGCATAAAGACTTAATATGGTATGGTCGGGTCTGTTTGCATGTGATTGATTTTTATTTGCCGCGTATTTCAGTGTGGAGGCAGTTTTGTTGACACATTTGGTACAGAAGATATGAAAGACTATCCCATGTCCAGCATTCATTCCACTGACAGTATATATAATTCATTCCCATCAAGAAATTCAATAATAAAAAAAAAAAACAATAAGTAAGTAGTCCTAAATACACAGACATGAACGATTTTAGACGTATATATAAAATATCTTTGAATGTACACTTGGAAAACCTGTAATTTCACCAATTCCCAGCGTCTAACACAAAAACTACATTTCCCAGAAATCTCTCCGAGCACTGCGCCAAACCTGCTTCACGCGCTCCACCTACCGGCTCCAGCACGGGCCGGCGGTGACACTTTAATGACTCGCGTGCGTGAGGCGGCGGCAGCAGCATCCTGATCAAACAACCGCCGCAATACTGAACAGGTGAGATGAAGCTAGAGGCTAATACTCATTTATGTCTGCCCGTCTACAGCTTCTTCCCTCTTCTGTCACCAATTGGTGGAGTTAAAATGTGTAAACTTTACCGTTAACGCTTTTCCGTTGTCGTTGGACGTTAACGGAGCTGTCAGAGAGAGTCGCTCGGGATCAATTGGTCTGAGCGGCGACGTCAAACGGACTTTGATGACAGCTTGGATGTTGTGGACATTTCTGCTCCTGTAATTTAATGACTGTCATTGTGAAGCAGACGTGTCGCTCCTGATATGATATAATGAGCCGGAGGATGTGTCACTGTGTGGCTGTAATGTTGGCCAACAGAAAGTCGTATAACGCTATTTTCAGTGTTACATGGCTTCAATATTCCTCCTGAATGTCTCAGTTCACTTGCTAACGTTGCACCATGTGGAGTCGTGAGTTCAACAGGATTCTTGTTCGATCAGTGCTCCCCATCTGCTTTATAAATATCCCTTTTATTGGTTCAATCCCTACCCCACCGTGGTTATAAGTAAAAGCCTTAATGCACTGATAGTATTGTTCTACCTGATAACTCTATGAATGTTCTCCTGTGTGGAGGGACATGCCTGTTCTCTCCACAGGTCAGTGAAGACACTGCAGCTTACGCTCCACCACCTTTAGGAAATTCATAATCCTAAATGGAAAGTTTTTATATTCATGTGAAGTCTTTTGTTAGATTTCCTCTAAATCTTATTTCCCAGCATGAAGGTCTAAATGCAGCTTCAGAGCCTTCTCCACCGTGCCAGGAATATATATCTGGAGGAGAAGTGGCTTTTATCTATTTATAATTTTGTTAGCACAGAAGTAATCAAATGTAAACATACTGAGTCCAAAATACTGGAGCCAATAGAACACCCACTATGTGTAAGGTTTTAATTTTATACTGTAAAGTCCCCTCAGGTTGCTGAAACCCCCAAATTCTTCCCATCAATCCAGATGACATGACTTCAGTGGTAGCTACCACTGAAGTCATGTCCTGAGCTCAAGTTCTTTTAACAATACACATATTTAGTTTTATCATTATATTACAAAGAATATATCAATGAAAGGTTTAATCTGAGATCTTTATAGGCGCTGTTTAGCACCTTCTTTGTAGGATTCCCATACTTTCCTTCCTGACACAAACCTGGGAATATACTGGCGGATCAAGTTACAAATTCATTTACCGAATAAGCTCTACTGCTCAAGCTTTCCTGTGTTTTAATGTAAATTTCACATTTTGCTGGCAATGGCAAGTTGCCTTTGGAACCACTTCAGTGCGCTGCGAGCAGTTTTTCTTCACATGATCAGTCAGCCGTTTGTTCCTCATTAGATCAGTGCCATGTGAAGCACTCAAACAAGGTCTTGTTGTGTTTACTGTGCTTATTTGTTAAGGTTTGCTGTTTATGTTTTTAATAGGTACTTAAATGCTTCAATATAGCAAATTATCCTGACTAAGCTCCTGTGTGTAATTCTACTCTTGCCACGTAACATTGACTTGTAAGTGTTCAGAAACATCAGATCACTGTCTAAAATAGTGAATGATAATAATAATAATAATAATTATAATAAACTATTACCATGGCTTGCTGTGCAGCATAATTGGACATCTCAATAAAGACAAAAAGTGAAGCTGTAAAAAAATCCTAATTGCAGAGCTTACGTTGTAGTCTTATGTTTATAGAAGAGACCAGCCTTGCAGTGGTGCGCGCTCGGATCCTTTGGGAGAAACCAAATGGGCAACAAATGACAGCTTTCACTCTCTTCTGTTCCTTTTGATTATGCCCGGAGAAAGGAGACTTCAAATATGAGCAGCGCACCAGTCATTTATGAGGCAGTCAATGTGAATGTTGTTTGTAGGTAATTACACCCTCGGTTTTTCTCATGGTTAACCATCCAAGAAGGGGAAATAGTTGGAAATCTGTCTTTGCCTTCTGGGCTGTGTTCGGGGACAGTCTGTGCTTGACACAAAAAAGCACCAAGGGAGGCTGGTCTGATGGGCAGTAAGACTATAGCACTGACTAATGTGGATACATACAGTTTATTAATCATTGACATTTACTGATAAGTGTTGTGTGAAGAGGCTTCTGTCTTTCCTGTGTCTATGATGTCTGCTGTAAGGGTGTAGCTACAAAAACTACATGAACACAACTAATAGGATTGCTTAATTTGAAATCTGTCTGTTTGGGTTTATTATGATTTTGTGAGGCAGAAGCGTCTCTTTCCTTGACTCATACTTGCAATGTCCTTGTAGAGCCTGGAGCGGTGATTCTCCCTTGTCTTTTCTATAGCTGCTCATCCTCTGTTCAACTCATTATCCAGGTAGTTCCTGTCATTGGCTTGCTATTTATAGCCAGGGGTTATGTGGGGAGCACCCATGTCCAGTTGTACAGCGGTGCTATGGCTTGTTTTTGTTAGATAGGAAATGATACCTTGACCGCTCGGCTCAATGGGAAGAATTAAATGTATGTGATTGTGTTTTTAAAGGGAATTCAGGGTCTCCTCTCATCGCTGCCCCACATACTCAGGAATATCTTCTACCATTGCTGGTGTCCTGGATTCACTTTTGTTAAGTACATGCTCAGGGACTGTGAGTAGAAAATTAGCAGCAGCACTGAAGTCTTTCATCCACATGCTGAAACTGACATTTGTGAAATGAGTCAGGGTGGGGGTGGGGTAACAAGATTCGGAGTGACCTTGTCCAGCTGTGGTAAGAGGGGTGAAGGGCAGAGACTGCAGTAATGTAGTTCTGTACACTGTACGTCAGATGCTTACTGCTCACTTCAGATGCTGAATACGCCAGATCCCAGTTATTACCTATGGAAGGAAATGCCACCATATTAATGCGCTGTGGGGTTATAATAATTCTAAGATGACCATCTGGGTCTCACACTTTCACACACAAAGTGCACACTTTCCAAACCCTCCGTACCCCAATATGACCAGCAAGTGCTTATGACTCATCTAAAAGCTGTGTGGAGAGACAATCATTTGCATATCTAAATATGTGGACAAACCTTTGTCTAATTTATTGGGTCAAAAAGTACTGATCAGACATTTAAGTTAAAATCAAGACTTGGAATTGTATAAATTCTTACTTTTAAACAGTATGTACACCCTTGATTTCTGCTCAGTAATGCAGTAAGTAAGTTTATTAAAAAACACAATGTGAGATTGTGGGAATAAATGTGTGTGTGCAGAAGTATGGCCTCCTGGCGGCTGTGAGGATTTTGAGTTGGGAGGGATTGAGAGAGATTAAAAATGACTACCAGTGTGTGTCAGCATGAAACTTCGGCCACAAGGAGTCATTGGTGGGGCGCCCATCTTAACCAAAACACACACGTTGGCCACAGTAATGAGATGGAGGATCTAAGAGGCTGCTGAGCCTGTGGGCAGTTCTCCTGAACCTGATGCTGAGTTCATCAAGTTCATTAGTTGCTGTGTAGTGTTAGCTTGTATCGACCTGTCAATCAATGTGGAGTGACAATTAAGTGTTTTGAACTTTGTCAGAGAGGGGCAGTTATATAAGTTTATACAAGTCCAGAATACTGTCTTGATAGGGCAAAATGGACTCATTTATGAACCGGTTTAGTGATGAGATTTTATCTTAAGTAATGTCAAGCAGTAGTCTTTATTTGCAAAAATGTAGTCGAGGTGGAAATGACTTTATCTCTAAACAAACTCAAGACTAGATAGAGAATTTCCTGCTGGTTATGTCAGAGTAGAGCAGTTTTGGAAGCGTGTGCAGGTCAACAAGTGCACAGACTGTGTGCCGGTCTATAAAGGGACCAATTTCCCAGGCATACATTATCAGCTAAAGCCATTAGGAACTAATGGTCGAATGCAATGTGTTGCTTAAGGTGCAAGTTGTTTTCTTGAAATGAGATATAGTATTTTTTAAAGAATCAAAGCTAAATGGGGCCTATTCTCTTGTGTATTGACTCAAAGTGAGCAGTGAATACATGACACGCAAATATGCTTGTGCCTGGTTGGTTGTAGATGTGGTACCAGAGACTGGGAATAGTTCATGAATCCTAAGCAACATGACTGTCCAGTCCAGCTAAGGCACTTCATGCTTATACAGTAGCTTGAATTATAGTTTAATACTCTGAGATCAGATTACCAGATCATTCTTGTTCGTCTCAATGTGCCATTTATTTTAGCTTTTATTTTCTGTGAATGTTGACCCTCTTGTTTGTATCAGGATTAGTTTTCACTCTCTTCATCATGAGGATCTTAGGAAAATACTAATATGGTCAGAAACATATTTGTCTGCTCTCTCCTACGCACACATTCAGGGAAAAGCACTCTGTGTGATCTGAGAAGAAAGAGTTGTTATCTGTCCTCAAGAGGCGAGGTCTGGTCTGCATACAGTTGGAGTGGCACGTCCTTTACTGCAGTAGAGGAGGCTTTAATTGAGGAGATAAGAGGAGATGGAGATAGATTGGAGCAGGAATGAGGACTGACTTGGCATTCACTCCGTTGAATAAATAGAAGCACCCGTATTTCTGACAGAATGTGAGGCTGCTCAGTATGCTGTCAGCAGGTTGCAGCTATTTTGCGTTATATTTTGACTCTATGCTTGTGCCTCACAAAGGCACAGATGGTTCCCAGCCTCCACAGCATTGCCAGGCTACCTTCCCTCATTTTTTTTGCTTCAAAAGCATCATCAACCAAAAGGGCAGTGGAGAAAAATGAGCTGCATTGGCACAGCAATATCTTCTTTCTGAGTGGTGTATACAGCTGTGAAGGAAGGCAACTCCAAGCATCTTTTTCCTCTGGCTCTGTTTTTAGTTCAAGAACGTCCAGGAAACAGACTGCATACTTGACAAGTATTGCAGTCTAACTTGCTGGCACTGGAGAATGCTAGTGTTTCTGTAAATGGGTCAGCAGGGTCTGAGGTCTGAGGTAAAGCAGAGATATGGTCTTTTTACACTGACCACGACAACCCTCAGGGCAAGAACAGTGTCTTGCAGTTGTGTGATGCGCCAGTCGAGAATAAGACAGATGATTTGATATTGTTGAGTTCCAGGGAAACAGGATAAGCGAGTTTACAAGTATGACACGTGTGGGGAGTGTCGTCAAAATGTTTGTTTGGTAGCTGAGAGAGGACCGACCCATTGTAATCTCTTCTGGTCTCTCTTCATACAGGTTACATTGAATACACCCACAGTGTACATCAAATAGCTCTCATGCCACAAGTCTGTGTACTCAAAAGACACAGAGCAGGGATCGCTCCATTGGGCTGGACAGCAGTTCTGCTCAGTGGCACTAATACTATGATGTTCCATTGTGGAAAATCACTGAGCTCTGTTTAGTGGTTGTCTTTTTATTCCCTCACAGTCCTCATGGATGCTATGCTAGTGTTTCTATGGAATCCGCCCACTCCCTGCTCATGTAGCCAGCCAGCCAGCCAGCCAGCCAGCCAGCCAGCCAGGCAGCCAGGCAGACAGGAAAGCAGCTAAACTTTCTACAACGTGGCTCACTGACTGTTTATCAGACAAGAACTTTGACACCATCAGAGCAGGAAGTTTGGCCCTCAAGGGAACCCGGCTCTGAGAAAGACGAAACAGAGGATGAAGCAGATGAAATATGCATGAAGGCTGTATCCATCTCAGCTCCTACTACTGTATGCTTGGTGAAGCCAGGGCAGAGCAGTTTTTTTTTGTGAGATAATGGATGACTGTGACTGCTGCGAGGTGGCACCGTTCAATACATCAATAGTCCCCGTTTTGGATGGGCCAAACTGATCAGGATGTGGATCCTTATTTTGTTTCTGAACATTTAATTAATACATTCCAAACCTAGGAGATATCATCAATGGCAAAATTACAGCAACTATTTAGATAATCCAATAATAGTCCTTTTAAAGGAAAAAATGTCAAACATTTGCTTGTTCTAGCTTCCTAAATGTGAAGAATTTGTGCTTTTCGTTGTTGTACATGATAGGAAATTGATTATCTCTCAAACTTTGAGTTGGACAAAAAAGACATTTGAAGACCTCACCTTTGAGATGTAGGAAATTCTAAAGGGCATTTTTCTCAATTTCAGTCATTTTATTCATTAATTAGTAAGATAATGAAGACGGGAACTTTACAGCTCCTTTCAGATATGAACTGTTGCCGTTAGTGAGCCAGGATGCATAGTAGCGCTTATTATTTTGAAAGTTTGTGCGCCCCTGCTGTATGGGCCTAAATCCAGCCAAACAACCTATTGATCTATGTCCAGATGAAAGGAAATCTTCAACTCCGCACTTTCCTCACCAACCCTCTTTTTCTCTCATGTCTTCTTGAACTAAAATGTGCTGATTTAAGCAGCAGCTCTCATCTTTAGGCTATTTCATATTCAGATGCTGAGGAGTAGTTTTTCTGTGTTTTGGTTGGGAAATTATAGAATCTTTCTCTCTCTTTCTAGCAATAATTCACATCAAAGTGAACGCGTTGTGTTATATAGTCAATAGCCTATATAACACAATACATACAAACATGTACATACCACTTGTGAACTTGCTGCTTCCTAGCTGTATGCTTAGGGTTCTCCCTTCCCAGGAGTGCAATTTGAACCATTTAAGGTCTGCTAATATTTATGCAGCTGTAGGCATTCTGGTGTGTTTGGTATCTTGGCTTTTCTCACATTTAACGCTTGCAAATTGCTTGTGACTGCAGAAAATGTCACATTTGCTGTGTTGTTTTGTGTGAAACTAGGCTGCAACTTCCCTCAAACTGCCTTTTGAGAAGGAGCTTTGCGTCCTGTTGCGTACTGGTTTCAGATCCCTCCAGACTAAAGGGGAAGCCCAGAGGGAGAGCAGAGACCGTCTCACAGCATGGGATGCAGACTAATTCCACACTCTTCCTGTTTCACTTTAGCTGAGATAATGACTTTGCACACACCGTTTCCCCAGACCCAGGTGCTGTACAGATGCTTCAGAGCTGCCGACGTGGTCCGACACAATAAATGCGTGCACACATATTAGCACAAATATTTGCCTATTGCACATATTGCCTACTGTAATATTATTGCAGTATTAAATAAGACGTTGCTATTAAAGTGAAATGGATTTTAATTATACAGTACATTATCTGTTTATGTTGCAACAGTAATCTGTTCTGGACCCACTAGTTCAAGTCCAGATGTTGGACAGATGTCCAGATGCTGTTATGGTGATGTGATATCAGTAACAGCAGTAGCTACGTTAATATCACACCAACAGAAGCACTATGGTTGGTATAAGAAAAATATAGTAGCTGGTATTATGATAAATATATTTTTGCAGAAAAATGTTATACAAATTGTACAGTATCTTTACAGTTTAACTAAATTTAAGTGCAGCTGTCAGTTGTGGATGGTATAATGAAAGTGTGCTCTACATACAGTGATCATGGAAAAGGCATTATTTTTAGCCACGCACTCAACTGAATCATCATCATTGGACATTTTACATTTGTTTTCACATCCCGTGCCACAGTGTTGTGTCTGTGTGGAGAGTCTGACTCAGTGCTCTTTCCTGTGGACGGTAGAAGGAAAAAGGAAGAGAATGAGAGGCAGGCAGTGCTTAGGAGCGTCAACGTGCCTGCTAATGGTTTTGTCTGAGAGTGTGGCATTCAATGGTCCGGCCACTCAGCCTCTTGTGTCACACAATGACAGGAATCCCCTGAGAGCCACGTCACCTACTGAGCATCCAGCCAAAGCGCTTTATGTTCCATCATTATTTATTCATGTTTGGCCTGTTTCATGCTCCAGGGGTCTGCCGTTTCCTGTTTCCTAATTCACCCTTTTTGCAACTGTTCAGTTTTAATTTATGCAAAGGATCTTGGCATTATGGGAGCTTATTCCAGTTGAAAAATCTTTCCTCATACGTACGTTGTCTATTTTTATGGCTGAGAGATGGTCAGTATACTTACTGGTCTCTCATTGTGGTGCTTGTGAGTAAGAGAGGTGAACTTGAAGTAAATGCTTTTCCTCAAAGTGAAGTCCATGCTCTATATTGGGACATTTTGGACTGCGATTGTTCTTATATTTTGGCCACTTACCAATAATGGTAAAGTGATGTACTTTTTGCTGACTGGTGACTCCTACAGGTGAGTCGCACCACCTGTACAGAGTGGGACCTAATTCTCTGCCTGTGCTACGCCTTTGGGTGAAACTTCCCTTTAGTATATAAAAAGCACACGTTTTTAGCTATGCTAGCTGCATGGCTCTATGGGTGTCGATTTCAGTCTGATGGAGGGTTGGTCCACTACTTTAATGAAATATCTCGACATTCAATATTGGTTCACAGATAATGTACCTTAATAACTTTTGGATTAATTAACCATAATTGCTAATGATCTCCTGACATTTAATCTAGCACCAACGTCATGGCGGCAGAAAAATAATTAAGTATGTTTTTAAGTCAAATGTCTCTACAACTATTATTAGTATGGCTTGCTGAAATTTGAACACTGTTCACCACACCTGCCCTTTAGGGATATATAATTTGGAGTATTTCACTTCTCTGTGTGATTTGGAATAAAGACAAATTGAGTCATGGGTCATATCATGCTTGTTCAGAAATACAGACATCCATAAGGGATAGACTGCAATAGAAAACAAATTCACATTTATCTACTATCTCTACAGGTGGCTTTCCTGATTAAAACAGTAGTTAGACTGTTTACTTGCACTATGTTTGACACCTTCTAAACATTGGAAAGACATCTGTGGTTATTGTGTAATCCACAGTTGCCACACAGTCATACGTGGCCACTGGTAGAGAACAATCACAGGAACAGTACAGTGTTTTGACAGCATTTAACAAGGCTGCAGTCAATGAGGCAGTGTCCGCCAGTGGCAACATTACAGAAGCAGTGTAGTCAAAAGCATACAGCATACATTAAATCACACTTGAAATCTGTATCTGCAGCAGGGTGTGAAACAGCATGTGGTGCCTAAGAAAGCATTCCGATCTGTTTCTCAGCCCTTTGCAGCGTTCTTTTAAAGAGCAGTTTTTGTGGTGGTATAGGGGTGTGGTCGGACCAAGTTCCTCAGTTTACCACTCTGCCACAAACTGAAGCCTGTTTCATCCCAGGCCAGAGTGCAGGACGCTCTCTACCCACATGCTCCACGGCCTTGGCATGCCATACGTTGTGGGATCCAAATTAGACCAGTATGGTAGAGCATAAAATGCAGACCCCTCCACACATGATCCACCCTCACATTAAGAAGTGTTTCTGAGACAAAGACTGGCGTTGTTAGTGTTGGTAGTTGCTGTTTGTGCAAAAACAGCCTACAGGTCACTTTGGAAATAAAGAACTCATAACAATATCATGAATCAGTCTTTATTTTTCACTTTACATCAGTGAGCCAGGCATGAGTCGGACATACTGTAGTGCACAAAACCTTCACTGAAGCTGCACAAGTACTTACTGTGGTTTTTAAGAATATAATGGAACAGTTGTGTCTCGCCCACAAACCACAAATACACACAGTTCCAGGTTAAATCAAAGTGCAGACACCTGCATTTCAAACAACAGCAGATTAGGCTGTGCGAGCATAATAAAAATCATTACCCTCATTCAGGCCCAGTAGTCTCAATGCCACATGTTGGAGATAGGTTCTCCTCCTCCTCTTTCTGGTCCATTCTCCCTTTCTTGCTGTCTGTCCTTTACATGTAAGAAAAGTCTGGAAAAACTGTGAGAGGAGAAACATGGCCATGGTAGAGACTCTGTCCCTCTCTTCCTCTTTGTATGAGAGAGAGTGAAAGAGACAACGGCACACACGGCAAAGCGGTTGGCAGCCTGCAGTACTTCCTCATCCTGACTGCTCTATTGAAACAGATCGCTGTTGCTCCTGACCCGTCATTTACGTCCTCAGACTCGCTCCATAGTGCTCAGCAAAGGACAGATATTTTGGTCATCTGTGCTTCAGGGCACTCAGGCAGAGGGCAGGCTCTAGGACAGCATCCAGCAGTACCAAACACGTGAGTGAACTGCACCACGGTTGTTGTTTTTTTCTTTGACGTTTTCTCTGACACCAATCTGCCATCACCCTCTTCTCACTGCTCACTACATAGAGCTCTCAGTTGATATTGGAATATGTTGTTTTGTCTTGAGTCATTGTTTTACAGCTTCAGACAATGGACTTTGTTTTGGAGTTTAGATTAAATATGTGATTGGCGACTGTCAGATTGGAAAAGGAAAGTTTGAAATAGGAAAAACTGAAGTCATTTTATATAATGAGTTAAGAAGAAAGTGACTGAGAACATCTGTTGCCGATATTTCTGCCAGGTTTCTCACATTTCTGTCAACCACTGAAAATACAATTCTGAAAGGGAAATGTGGTCCGGGCTGTGAAGTACTCTATGAAGGAGTAGTATTTATCCAAAGTTTTACAACAGTGGCTAGTATTTAGGCTTATGTTATGCTTACAGTGTGTTCTAGTTAGGTTAATGTTTTTAAAAGTTAACCAATGAGCCGGGCAGGAAAGCACATGTGAGAGGATGAGATGACACAGTTATATTTAACCTAGCATCTTATATCCTTTTTTCTTTTTTCTTTTTTTCCTTTTTTTCTAATGTAGTCAGAAGCAGATGCGTTTTAGTTGAATCACTTTCGCTGCCGCTTTTGGTGGTCTGGTGTAGGTCAGCATGAATCTGTGATAAAGCAGACTTCTTAATGCCCATTGTATGATAGTAAAGAAATACCTTAATTCAACATAGCTGTAAAGCCTTGTTTGGTTATTCTTTGCTGTGTGTTACGATGTAATAGAAATGACTGACTGTAGCCAAGCAGTACAGTCACACCTGAATGCACTTTGCCTAATTAAGTGCTGCCACAAGAAGGCTGCAGCTTTTGCAGCCTCTTCTTTGGAAGACTGTGTAAATGGCAATGACAGGATGTCCGTTCTTATGCACAGAGTGATGGCAGGTTGCATTTCATTTGTATCCGCTGAGTATTCTACAAAAAAAAAAAAATCAACTGAACTTTTGAAGTGTATGCTCATGACCCGTCCTCCTTTGTACCAGGGCAACCTGTATTTAAGGTCAGGGAACGGTCAGGACTGGTTAGCTAGGATTTCCCTACGTGATCTGAGGCGATTTGTGGTTGTGGTAAGCAGAGTCAGCCAAGTTACACATTCGTGCAATGCATGTGTACGTGTGAGACGGTATTTCCTCTAACTGTTATATAGTAGTAGGTTTGTAAGGAATAATTATTGGTTTTGTATGAACATCTGTCTCTGTTTTGCTGAGCAGCAGTTCTACTGCAGGGTGCACCTTAAAATGATTATACATGAGGATCTTTTTCAGTAAAAATATAAATAACCCTTTTTTCCAAATACTGGATCTATATTTACTGGTAGGCCTATATGTACTCATGGAGATGAATGTATATAAATCATAATATTTCGTAATGGGCAGAATATAGGGGATCGAGCTGTGAAGAAATTGCGTACATTAATTAATAAAGCAGTGAAGTAGTATGTCGTAATGTCGTGTTTGACATGTCAGTTTCGCTGACCTATCATATTTCTTGATTTGATCTGATTTGGGAGCTATTAACATTGAGTGTTGCTTATATATGAATGTGGCTCTTTCTTGTGTAATGAAAGCATATTGTCTTTTCCCTCAGATTAGATTGTTGCATTGAGAACCAAACTAATAACAACTGGTTTTGACTCCCAGTGCTTTGTCCTTATCTCCTTTCAGCAGTCCAGTCCAACAGCAACTGTCAGAAATAACCTAGAAACTCCTCCACCACTCTGTTCCATATTAAGCCTTTACATTCTTCTTCTTGTTTTTTGAAAGCAATGTAATTAAGGCAGATGACGACCCATTACTTATGGCTGTGGTGACTACAAATTATATTTAGTTTTCTAATTTGGCGTATTCAGGTTTTTACCAACCTTGTGTAAGCCACAATGTCATCCTACATGTTTGTTTTGTCAGACCGTGTAAGCTGTAGTAAAGCTGTAGTAACGTAGTAAATATCTGTCGTCTTTCTTAGTCCAGTTGCTTTCTACTGGGAGATACCCAACTCACACTCTGTCTTAACTCTTGGCTAGTTCAAGTTTAAAATACAACCCGCTGTCTGTCTCTCAAAGACATTTGGATTTTAACTAGGCCGTTGTAAAGTAAGTGGGACACATTCTGGCTCCTGAGAATCACATCTCTGCGGAGGAATATGGAGAGGTCATATTTGTAGAATTGAGTCCTGCAGTGGTTCAAAGAAGGTGAAGACAAAGTGGATTAAACTTAAACTGCACAAGGCTCCTGCTTTACAGGATGTTTGCACTTTTAAAGGCTTATGTTTTCAAACATTACATTATTGTTTCACAGTTGGCTGATTTAATGTGCTTAGTTCACTCCTATTTAAAAAAAAAAAAAAAAAAAAAAAAAAGTTATATGACCTCAAAGGTAACATCCTCAAATATGCCGCACTTCCTCATTTAGACTACACAGAGGTCAGAGGAGATTGCGAAGCAGGTCAAATGTGTGCAATGAGTGGTGCTGTATTCCTGTAAACTAATCTAAAGAGAGGTGAGCCATGGTAGCTGAGGTGTTAGACTACCAGACCAGGCAGGAGTTAGTCACAGGATGAGGCCTAGAGAGGTCGTAGTATCATATGATGGGCCAGCAGGGAGACGCACGCTCTCATATGGGCCAAAAACAAAGTGTGTACAGTGTGTCCTTAATGAGATTAGTTCCTAACCATCTACAAACATTCTCTAATAACATGGCAGTGTAACATGTACCAAACTGTCCTCCGCTGGGGACATTTTACTGATGTGGATCCCCCTTTATGGTTTAGTGGTTAGTGACCACATTGCTTCTAGTACCCTTTTGTGGGACTGTTGAATGTTGGTTTCTGCATTTTTATTGCAGCATGACTTACCCTGCCCTGCTGTCTGAACACATGCAACATGTCAGTCACATGAAATGAGTATAAATACTTTAGAGCAGAGGAGAAAAAACTGTCCTCTACTGACAGCCTTGTCCAGGGTTAACTTGCCTCTGCATTTGCAGAGTCTAGAGGGTATCCCCATTAACAGCGCTGTGCATCTCAGAGGCAGAAGATCAGGTTACCCCAGCCCTGATCAATGACTCAGCCAGTCCTGTGGGAGATACAGAGCTCTTTACCAGTACACACACAATCCTTGGTTAAGTGCACTCTTGTTTCCTTCCATTCCCTACAGCTACTCTGAGTACATTTCCTTGTGGACATCAAATGCACACCTTTAACATTCTGTTTGACCACATCCTGTTGGAGTTGGACAAATGACGCCATTATTATGCTGCTTTTTAACTATATTACATACAGAGAAATGGCCGCTGTGGCTGTAGCTGGCTGCATACCTCCTACTAGATTTGTGGAGATACTGCTGTGTGTTGAACAAATCAGATAAGACATTTAGTTCTCACTCCTCCCTCTTGCAGGAAGTAGTTCAATAGTGTTGCTACTGGAATAACCTTAGCTGCCCTCAGAGGAAACTCTTGGCTTGTATATTTTGGACCAGTCACGAAATGCCGCTAGGCGGTGCTAATACAATATAGTCTTATCATTCACATGAAGCAATGGTATTGCCTGTTATTCTGTGCTTCCTCTTCTTTCGTCTTCTTCCTAATTCTGACCCACATCTATAGCTAGTGTATTGCTAAAAATGTGTTTATATGTAATATGAAGTTCTTTTGCAGTAGTGGTCATTTTCTTGAAATATTTAGATTTGTACTGCCCCACAATGCCACATTTGATCATTTGTAATTGGGTTAATATTATCTAGTTGTAATCAATGGATTTATTGTAGTCAGCAAGTTACATGTAGGTAAACAAATAAAGTTTATTTGTAAGTTTTAGTGCTGTCAAACGATTAAAATATTTAACCGCGATTAATCGCATTAATGTCATAGTTAACTCGCAATTAATCGCACATTTTTATCTATTCTAAATGTCCCTTGATTTCTTTTTGTCCCATTTTAATGCTCTTATCAACATGGAAAAGTGAATCGGCTTGCTTTGTGCAAATGTTTTTATTGAAAACAACATTGGCATATACTGTAGTGTTCAATTTCACACTAACATTCTCACTTGGAGCACATAATCTCTCACACAATGTAACACTGTCCATCAATAAAAGGGTGAAAAAAATACTTTGTCACACAAACATCCCCTTCAACAGCCCTTTCTAAGGGATCAAAACAGGGCGATACAAAATAAAATTACAAAGTGCACATGTAAGGTAAACTAGGACTCAGCCTATAGTGCAGTTAAACCATGGCTTAATACTTTTCTCAAGTTTGCTTTGAACATAGCAGTCAGGCTACTGCTCTTTATTCACCAGAGGCTCAACCCAGCTTCTTATTTCAGAAAGAATGAACAGTAACGGTTACCAATAAAAGGTAAGCCTACTACTTCTTTGCTTTGAGCCAGTTACTCAAACAGACAAGCCTGTTGACATTTTCAGACAACAAGGATCCATCCATTTCACCATCTACTCAAAACGTAATGTCTACAACTCTTAAACAAGTGTGTGCAGCGTGCCTGTTGTTTTGTTTCCGGTCTAGCTAGATCCGGTGTGGTGTTGTAGTTTTTCTAACGTTACTAGTTGTTGCAACAGCATGTGAAAAAACTACAAAGTGTGCTAGGCGTTAATCTTGCGATAAAAAAATTGACGCTGTTAAAATGGGTTTGCGTTAACGCCGTTAATAACGTGTTAAACTGACAGCGCTAGTAATTTTTGAATAATTTGTCAAAAGGAGCCATTTTCAAAGTCAAAATCCACTCACGCAGAGTTGTTCAGAGCTTTTCCAGTTAATGGAAGATCATGTGTTCATGCTTCAGCAGTGCTTACTGGTGCCTCTGGGGCCATAGACAGTGTAGCATTGTGGTTAAAGAGAGCAACTTTCAAATAGACAATGCTGAGCATCTGATTTGGAAGAATCATCTGACAAGCTCCAGGGCTGCACTGCAGTGAATACTTTGGAATTTGTTATACAACAATTTCCTCTCTTCTCTGGACTTCTCTCAGGTGTAGTTAGCTGACGCACAACCATGATGAAAGCGGGCGCCACCAAGGTGGGGCTGCCCAAGCAGGGACTCCAGGAACGGACCAAGCAGCCCTCTTTGGTCGCATCTTCCTCCACCACCACCTCGACAGCCATGAAAACCTCCAGATCCTCCAACATGCTGGCCTCAGACCAGCGCCTCAGCAGGGTGAGTCACAAGCACACTCATTATAACATTAGAAGACCTATATTGTTAATACTAACAGCAGATGTGTTTCTAGCTAAAAAGAGCCAGCAGTGACGATGCCTTGACAAAGCCTGCACTGGGAGCCGCTGCCTCTGGCTCCCGGATGAAGAAGACTGTGACCACTGGAGCAATCTCAGATCTTCCTGAGGCCCGCCCTCGCAGCCTGTCTGGTAAGGGACTGCCACTCCTGAGAGATATGTTTAAATAACTCCCTTCAGAGACTATAAACAATGCAATGCTGAACAGCTGGGAGAAAGCTGTAATCTTCACAAATGATGGATGTGATCTGTATTTTGTGTCAGTTATGAGATCATCACAGTAAACAATATAAAAGTAGTGTAACTAACCCGTTTTGACCACTAGAGGGCCACAGTCCATCACTAAAGCTGCCTGCCACAGCTCCCAGGTGCTGGTAGGGAACCAGTAGCTTGAGTGATGCTTCTCCTTACCCTTCACTCTTTTTTTTTCTTGTCTCTCTTTATTCTCGCTCAGTTGGCTTTGGTTAAATGCAGGTGGCTGAGGACTATGGTTCTCAGGATTTTGGTCCAAAACTAAGAGACTGGATGCATTCATAGTCTGCTCCTCAGACAACATCTGGTCAGCCGTGTGAACAGCAGGCCATGTTTTGGATGATAAATGAGAAAACTTTTTTTCTAAGGACAAGAAAGAGAGAAATGATGTTGGTGTTTCTGGCTTGTCTTTTGATGTTATTCTGCTTTAGTGTGTGGCATGTGTTTGTGTTTGCTTGTGTACATGTTGTATATGTTGGTTTAGCTTTTAGTACTGCGTTATGGTCAATGTATGTTCACTTATCATTTAAGACACAGGGAAACTCCAAAGCTCTGAATGAAAGGGGGACTTTGGTGACCATATGCTCTGTTGACATATGCAAATACTGTATAAGGACACATTATTTAAGAGAAACCCTTAAACTACTCTCCACTAAAGACGTGAGGGTGAGCCTTTAATTTCCTTCTCACATGTATAATTGTGCACATAAAATTATTCTGAATACAGTTGGAAACGCACCTTAAATACAAAACCAACGAAGTGAAAAAGGTGAGTGTAAGTAAGGGGCAGTTATCCCAGTTATTCCAAGTATTTTGTTGATTTTATAGAAGTGAATTAAAATATTAGCTTGGTTATAAACCTTTTTTTCAAAGTAATAATTCGGAAAAATAATTGTGGCTGACAGTAAAAACGATGTAATATTTTTGTTTATTAATGGATAATTAATTTGAAATGTCAAGTGTAAACACCTATCACACCAGCAATCAAAGTTATTCCTTTCCCATACAGCTTTAATTATTATATGCAGTATTCCACAAAACTATTCCTCATTGTGCTTAAAAGTACCATGTGACTTCCACAGTGTCTTCCTCCGTCAAAAATTCCATCCAGAATTCTTTTTACACTTTATGTTTAAGATTCAGAGTGCAGTCTTGTAGGCAGTATTTTGTTATTACATCCATAAGTGTTCCCTCTAGTAACTGTCTTTACCTTAGTAGTCAACATAGTTCAAATGTATCCCTGCTACGAGATGCTTATGTAATTGTTTTATTTATGTTCATTTCTATTACCAAGTGTTCAGATGTCTGGTGTTGCATATGGAGAGAGGGTGGAGAATAAACTGTTTAATAATGTACCTCCTTTGACACATATGGGACAAATACTGCTGCCTGCAGTTTTTAGGGATTTGTGTTCCATGCCATCCATATTTATTCATTTCCTTTAGTTTATTACCTTTCTTAGTCACTGAAAATATTGTACAATATCAACAACATGCCAGGTTGTGACAAAAAACACTTATCTGAAGTATTTTTATTATCTATTAACTTGTGTTTGTATTGTACTCTGTATGAGCAAGGCACACTAGTGGATAACCAGAGCAACAACAAACAGACCTAATAGCAAAACATGCATTACATGTAGGACAAATATGGCGGTAGATAATGACAGGAATTTGTTGGCAGTAATTAATGTTGTTCACAGCACATCCTTGGAAAAATCCTCTGTGAGGGAGATAGCTGTGTTTGTTTATGGTGGCTCATCCACCCAGTGTGTAGATGCTGTGCTCCAGTGAAATTCGTCTTCAAAGAGTTGCTGTGCTGAAGCGAAGATAATTGAATTCTACTTGACAAAAGACTCCAGAGGAGCTGAGAAAACACGGCCAAGTGAGGCTCTTGGTTCTTTCAAACACAATTAGACCATGATCAGCTTTCATCGGATTGGGCTCTAATTAACCAAAGTTTAGTTTTTCAAAGTGTTCACACCCAAGGACAAGAACAGATTCCCACTTTGTGCTGTTCATGATAAATTCATTACTCTTCTTCCTGGCCTAGTTTTGCTAGCCAATTTCTGGTAGCCAACCAAAGTTGGCGACAGGAATATTGTTAGGTAATTCTTGGTCATGAAGAAAACCAGCTTTAAAATAGGTCAGAGAGTTGTGATGTTGTGTAGCTGCAATTTGCATCAGGCAGACTGGTATCATTTATGTAAAATAAATTGACCCTTTATGTTGAACTTTTTTTGCATTGCAGGGTGTTTGCCAATGCAGGTGCTATTTCATCAGATGGGGTATTTTTTTTTCACAAATAAAATTGTTATCTTCAAAGTTTTAGCTTCAAAGGAAGTTAACCAACCACCTTTATGTGCCCAAATCGCGAGTTTAGCAGCCACTGTAGTTTCTCTACGTAATTTCACTGCCACTACATCCTACACACTGGTGCTTTCAATAAAACACCCTCAAATGTATACTAACTGGCATATTGTATTTTTGCGTGTAACTAGGACACCCATGACAAGAGCAGTGGCTCTTGCTCAACTTGATTTTCTCATCAGGCAGGCTGTATTGTTCTGCACCTGGGCTGGGACTCTGCATCAGTGCATGTCAAGACATATGACGACAGACTATGAATGAATATGTCAAACAGGTCTCAAAAATCAAGCTAATCAGCAAGTGGAAAATGAAACCTGACTCCCAAAACAGCCGTGAGGGCTAACCTTGCACGTAAGCAGTGACAATCATCATTTAGCCTGCTGCTCTCGATTCTAAGTCACAGAGCCTGACCTGAGAGTTCTGCTGAAATATCCGCACAGGGGAAATGCCATGATTTGAATATAGATTGGGGTGGTGATCTGTGGTATTTTGAACTCACTGATGTTGAGATGTAATGCTCAGAAATGTCTTGAGTGTTTGTATTCATTGATATGGAAGGAGAGTCTCTGAAGTACAAACCTGTTTTTGGGTGAAGGGAAGATTAAAAAATTCTGAGTTTGCTTTATGACATTTAAGCAAAAAACACAGGAATACTTAGATGTGTCTTCAGGCTTGTCTTAGTGATATTGTCACCATGAGTGAGTCAGGTTGGTCATAAACAGACAAGCTTTTCCCTAGTTGATATGTGACATTACACACCAACATGAAGCAATCAGGGCTCTCTGGGCACTAAGGCACTCTGCAGCAGGACTGTCATCATACCCGTCAGGCAGTAATTGAGTATTTTCTTAGAGGCCGTCCAAGCACATTTTGTGACTAGATTGTGGATGCCTGACAGAATACTACTTACTGAGCATAGAAAACTTGATGAATTTAAAGTTGTGTGGTGTCAAAAAGATTAATAATCAATAATTTGTCCACTACAGAAATGATGTACCCCATTTCTGTACCAACTAACAACAAATACAGTGTGCTTTGAACTGAAACTGTACCCACATCCCATTTGGAAAGTCAATGCTGATTTAAATGTAGGAATGAGAACTGCAGTGGTGAGATGCATCATTTATTTTCTCAACTTTTATCAGAACTATCAGAAGTGGTCTACTCCCTTTCCCAAGCAAGATTACCCACATAGGTAGAAACCTCCATTCTTATGGCAATATTTGATAATATTTTCACACTACCAGGCTTTTGACTGTCTAAGACTTCAAAACAAGTCCAAGGGACACACACGCACGCACGCACGCACGCACACCCACACCCACACACACTCTCACTCTCACTCTCACTCTCACACACACACACACACACACACACACACACACACACACACACACACACACACACAATATTGGCTAAAAAGGTCAGCTGACTGACAGACTGACCCCACCCTTGCCTGCCCTCACAGCATGCTGTACTAATGAGTCGAAACTGTTATTTTTACTAATGGCCTCTGTCCCTATCCCACTTGGCACTTAACCAACTCTACCGTGCTGTCAGACAACGGGTTAAAACCTAGCTCCATCCTGATGACTTATTTAAAACATCTCATCAATAATTCAGTAAAGCTTTCACTAGAAGAGGAGTCCCTGCGGAGTGTGCAAGGAGAAGAGACAGAAGGAGATAAGACTGTCCTGCTCTATAAATAACAAGCCTGATGGAGGTGACTGCAGGGCATAACTTTACAAATGGGCACTTCATTGACAGGCGCTTTCCTTCACCCCTGTTTGGTCCATGTTTTCATATCGATCGTTAATGTTTGGGTGAGTAGAGTTGAGCTTAACATAAATGTCTTTCAGTGAGTCTTTTCCTTGTCTCATTCACTGAAGTACAATTTTATTTTCTAGCACTCCGTCACAGCTGGTGGTGAAATTGGACTGTTTCAGCCTTATAATCCAGCTCTACTGATACTTCACCCTCTGTAGAATTTTGCAGCCCTATTTTCAAGTCACAGATAGTTGTAGAGTACTCCACAGATTTAGCATTGCGTTACTATAATATTGTTACACCCATGATGAAGATTCAGGTGTGTTGTGCTAGTAGCAACTAATATAGCCTTGAGCCGAGTAAGCTAACTTCTTTCTAACTCCACACCAAACCTGTAGTCTTCAGCCCAAACCGTAACTGAGTCAAGTGGCATCATTTGAGGACATTTATCAGTCTTCGCGCAGCTCCCCCTGGAGCCACAAAAGACTTTATACAACTGTTTTCACATATACAGTAGGCCTCCATAAGACCTGTAAACAGACTTTGATGTGTAAAATCGATGGAGCTGTCCTTTAAGGGTCGCGTGTATGATGTTTAGTGCTACTTGTTGATTCAGTCGTTATATCTCAGATGGTAGATTTGAAATGTCAGCAGAAGTGGCTTCACAATGGAAAACAGTGACTGTTATGGGAGTATGATATTTAGATTTTATAAAGGAAATAGTTGTTATAAATATATTTGTTATACAAATAAATGGTTTTGAAATATATCCGATGACAGAATGACTGATCAGGATTCATTTTAAGTTTACCAACAAGCTCTTTCATGCCACAGCATGGCAACTTTTCTGTCCCCACCGGTGAGGGATATTCTGTTTGATACATGCTATCTCATATACAGAGATAATGTATCATCAGTCTCATCTACTAACACTATTGTTCATGTTGCTGGTCAACGATTGTTGTTACATGCGGCTGACTACAAGCCGTTTCATTCATCTTGTACGTGATTTTTCTCCTCTGATTGAATGCAAGATACTGCAGGCCGAGGTTTTACAGAAGGCCAAGTGTATTTTTTGCTGTGTCATTCCCCAACTATCCATCAACCAAACACAGGACGTTCTTTTCATTAACCTCCAGCCTGTGCTGTGTGAAAGGTCTGTTGTCAGCAAGCGATGGTGATGAGGTTTCTCTCCGATTCTTCGCCATATGTGAGGTTTGCTGGCCACACCAGATGGACTATGACTTTATTCCCAATTAATCGGCTCGTAGCTCATATAATTTCCTCACAGTACCAATTCACTGCCAGAAGAGAAGAAAGATGGATGTATGATGCTAGTGTCAGTTGACCGTAGTTAACAGTCGCAGTGAAGGATAAGCTGAGCAAAGAGACTGGGGTTGCAATAGGAATATTATGGAGTGTCTGTGCGTTTTACTATGCACAACTCAGACACCAGACTCCAGACACCAGTAACATGTGGTCCCAGCAGGGCCCTGTCTGTCTGTGTGTGTGTCAGTGTTTGGGAGGCAGGAGGAGAGAGCGGCATAGTCCTTGAGCTCCTCATATCTGTCAGATGAATTAATCAAACCTGCCTCAGTCCACTGGGACGCCTCAGCCTGCACATGCACTCAGCCATGACGGACACAAACTGCCACAAGCATTAGAAAGACCTGTACATGCAGATGGACGCACATAAATATCTATGCAAAATGACCCATACCTTTACTTTTTACGTCCCCCATACAGCCCTGTCCAAGTCTAAGTATACACTACAGTTTATACAGTACCATAATGTACTCCTCCGTTTATTATGCATGCACTGTACAAAGGAGCATGGCAAGCGGGAATAGCTTTACTCCTACTCACTACAGTGCATCTGAAGGGTTTTGCTTCAAAGGCCAGAATTAGTACTGTATCTACCCATCTGGCATCAACTGAGACATAAACACACCTGGCCCCTTTTAGGTTTGTTGACCAGAGTTTTTGCATTGAGTTTGAAATTCCTCTCTTGAGAAGCCTGTGACCCCAGCAAGTCCCCTAAAGATGCAAGACCGAGAGAAATGGTCTTGCCAGATCTTAAAAGAGGCCTGTTGGGCTCACAGAGATGGACATCCTGCGGTGAGGAGAACATTCTTAGCTGGATTAGAGGCATGTTTGTTTACCAAGGTAGATGTGCTGCTCCAAGACGAGGAGAGAGGAGAATATTGAGAAGGGAAAGGAAAATGTACCAACAATTTATGCAACATTCATAAGATATGAAAAGGCTTGGAAGCAGCCATGTACAGTATCATATCAAAGAGTTGAATATTCAACCTGACGTGGGCAGAATCATGCAGTGAACTAGACCTTCCTTACAGCTATTGGAGAATGTTTTGAAATGCTTTTCTGGCTGGAGCTTCGAGTATTTTGTGCATCAGATACACATTGAGCAAAAATGCAGCTAGAACTGTAACTGTCAATTTTTCATTATTCTGCTAATTCATTTTTATTGCCTTGGTTCTTTTCAGCAGTGAACATGAAGGAATTAAGCTGGTAGCTCTGAGCTTACGCAACAGAAATGCTCATCCTACTAAAAATATCGCTGCTTATCTGTGTCAAGGATGGCTTTAAAAAATTGATGATGCAGTGAACACGAATTTTAATTTCTGATAAATAGTAGTTCATACAGACTTGTGCCCTTTGCTAATTGAGGTTTCTTTTTTGACCAGCACAGCACAGCATACTGTGTCATAGACACTCAGATAACATGACATAGTTCAGTCTCATTGTATTACTGTAAACTGATGTCGGATGAAACACTACGGCTGTCTCTTCAGAAGGGCACAAATATATAAACATTTGTTTGTGTGTGTATTTTAATCCCTGTACTCACTTGTAACTGAGCATAACTGTGCTATAGAGATATTTGTGGCCTGTAAATAAATTATAATTATCTTCTTTAAATTAAATAATGACAGTAATTTGTAGAAGAACAGTTTCTGACTTTGTGTTGTGTCCAAGCTTCCAAGAGGGGTTCATAGTGATTTTCCTGATAGTTGTACATACATTCAAAAAACACATTGTTGAAGATTGCACCTAAAAAAAGAGACAAGTACAACTGAAAATGACAAGTCATTCTCCCTTCCAGCTCCTGCCACCATAAATATTTAACACGTACATACATTGTGAATGAGAAAGGACAGAAAAAACAAGCCTTCCTCTCACTAGCTCCACACAACCCCACCAAACTAGCACACCACCCCCGATCTTATGTAGGCGCACTCACATACACACACATGCTATTGTTCCCTGCTGGGTCCACTGTAGAGAGATCAGTACGGCAAGCTTGGGGTGCCCTCTTATCCCCTAGACCAGCATCTCCATTCTCCATTTATGAAGACATTTGTTGGGAAATTGCAGTTGTGATTTTGTAAGGGGGGGGGCAGACTGTGTGTGAGGTCCCAGACTGCAAGTTCCCTTAGCAAGAAAAGACAAGAGCTGCACAGTCGCTGTCTGCCAAAAATACAAATGGTGCCTTTCCTTTGCTCCTGCTTCTCTTTCCTTCCTACTTCCCTCCACCCTCTCTCTCTCTCTCTCTCTCTCTCTCTCTCTCTCGCTCTTGCTCTCTCTCTCTCTCTCTCTCTCTCTTGCTCTCTCTCTCTCTCTCTCTCTCCCTCTTTACTCACTCCTCTTTTCAGTACCAGTGAGAGGGATGGTTCATCTTATCATTGTTCAACTGGTATTGGTGAGAGTAAACTGGCTGGCTATGGTGGGAGGAGGTGTGTTATTGTGTATGTGTGTGTGTGTGTGTGTGTGTGTGTGGCGCGGGAAGCCACTCCTCCTCTGAGCTGATTCCAGTCATCACAGCAATAATGAAGTGCACACAACGCTGCCTGCCCGCCCGCCTGCCAGTGTGACATACTGTCACCATTCAGGAGGACTCGCACACATTCACACACACTCGCAGTCATTCACTGACAGGACACGCAGCCTGACTCCTCATACATGCGCACACACACACACACACACTCCACACAGTCCTGGGAAGGAGTGGAGAATAGAAAAGCAGACCAGGAGAGAAGAATAAGAAGAAATTTATGTATCTTATGGTTTCCTATCTGTGTGACTGACCGGCTCTGGTTGTGGGTGCTGAACAGAGGACAATCCCGACACTCACTCACACACACACACACACACACACACACACACACACACACACACACACACACACACACACACACACACACACACACACACACATCTCCCCCGCAGCCACGGATTCTTGGATTAGTCCGCCCCGGTGTGGAGAGTGGGAGTCGCGGAGCGGTCCAACATGGGGAACCAGGCGGGGAGACAGGAGGAAACGGAGTCAGGTCTGCTTCTGTTGTATTGTAGTTTGCCTCAGCATCACTTATGCCTCTTTGTCTGCGTGTCTGTCTGTCTGTCTTTGCCGGTTGATGTACCAAGCAAAGACATACATTTGCTAAATACAATAGATATGAGCTAATCTTCTGTCATGTCATGTCTGAGTACATCTCTGACACAACAAGTCCTGACTAATGGGTACTGACTAAGATGCGCACCAACAGAGCACAGACTGATGAGAACTGATTAATATGCCCTGGAGTTATAGAAGCTGTTTAAACAGGTTAGAAGTTAGTCGTTCTGTTCTGGTCTGTTGCCATTATTTGTGTGAGATTGTCCACACTTTTTGCTTGTGCAATTTTGTTGAGTGTCTGTATTCAGTCAGTACAGATCTGTATGTGTATATGCATTTGCACCTGTGTGTAGATATTGGGAGTTAGACAGGGGGGCAAAGTGCTGAGTGAGATTTGTCTGACAGTAAGCATGAGGGAACCTGCCAGAGGAGATTGTATCATCAGTCTCACGCTCAACATCTCTCCACTGCCCCGAGCTCACTCCGCCTCAGTAAGATTTCCATTTCAAAGTGCCTATGAACTGCACTCAGCAGCAACTTCACGCTCAGCGAAAGACAACCAAGCACTTCCATGTGTCTGTAACCTCTTTAAATTTCTTAACAAAACAAGCATTTGCATCTTAATGTATGTGTACTTGTGTATGTGAACTCCTCACATTTGTACACACGTATAATATATAAATTTACATTCGGAGCTTCATTATATCTTCAAACTGTCATGTGATTATGTTTGCATGTTTCCATCCCAACGAAAATAGACGCTGAATAGACCAGAGCCAGGTGGCTTGCTAGGGCAACAGGCAACACACACACACACACACACACACACACACACACACACACTTACACTATAAAGTGAAGTATTTTAGCAGTAGTGGGTGTAAAGCTGCATCATTTCATAGCAGTAGTGTGTGTTGCTTGAAGATAGCTCACAGAAGGCTCAGATTGGAAGGCAGTAGTAGCAAGCTGCTGCATGCTTGAAAAGATTAGCTCCCAGTTGCTTCTCTATGCATGCACCCTCACACACATACAGCATACAGTGCACAGTTAATACATTATATACAAAACAAAAGATTGTTGAGTGTTGAGTCAAAAAGTAGGAACAAAGGAGGCTAATATTCCCTTCTTGGATCTCGCTAAATATTCTGTTGTTGCTAAGCAAAATTGGACAGCTTGTTGATATATATTATTCTTTGTACAAAATAATTCTGAGATTGGTACACATACCTAGGTGGTTTATGGAAGTATGTGTGGTGAAATATGAGTCAGAGTTAAATGTTTGCTTGGCCCCTAAAAGAATGCGCCATCACAGTCACACTCCATATAATCAATCACTTTCCCCAGGCTGTGAAAAGTATTTAAACTCTGCTTGGTACAGTACTCCACAGTCCTCGGTCCAACCTCCCACATGATCCTCCATTATGAAATGAAGCCGTCACTCTCTATTTTCTCAAATGAACCTCTATAGTAAATGAAAATTGATCATCAAATGGCTTGATTTTTCATCATGCACCAGCTCATGACATGAAGCTATAGATCCAAAAGCACTAAGACCAGTGACACAGAGAAGCCCTCAAATCTATTTTCACAAGATTGTAGTATAATAGTAAACATTTTAAACCTTTAATTAAAGCAGTGGTTCAATGTCTGCTTTGCTCTGATGAACAACAACATAGTGATGGACAAGAACAGTGAAGCTTGTACCCGCCACATAAGCTTCTATTCCACCCATCCGCTGAAATGGCCAGCTGAGGTTTGTCAGACTTTGGACTTGGAAAGAAGAATAACAGTTCTGGTGCTGGAAGTAGGGAAAGAAATGTGGGAACGGGAGGAACTCGTTCAGATTTGATTGATGGTGTTATCTCTGAAGTGGCAGGCTAAGGAGTAAGCTGTCTGCTGCAGTGATAAGGAGGTCGTTATCAGAACCAAATTACACTGACGGCTACTACACTGAGCCTTCCTGTCTCCAGACTGGCTCACCAGGAGATCGGCCAAGACCAGAGCCTGAGGTCAGCATGTTGTTGGCTGTTGATGAATTGTCAGTAAAATATAGTCCAATAACAGTGGGTCTATTTTCAGGGCTACAATTCAGTCAGCTGTACCCATTTGGGGTCAGGATTAAAGGAAAGTTAAAACATGTTTGTGTAGGGAGGTAAAATAGATTATCTGTCTGTCTGGATTTTCACATGGTCAAAAATGAGAAATGTTACGCACTTGTGGTTTCTCCTAAAGTTCTCCAGGGATGCTTGAAGATAGCTGTAATGCTTGAAGATGCTGCCAACAACTTTTTTGAAAGTACTGGATGCTATCACTGTAGCAGTTAGCATGTTGTCATTGGAATAACATTGTTGTTTCCGTTCAGACTCATATTTCTATTCAGCAGCAACATTAGGTTATTATGTTTTATGGCTGCTGGTACAGAAACCCAGCTCAGCTCAGACATCCAGTATGAAATTTCTCAAATTTTAACACCATAATTGCATAAATTAAAGATTCCCTTCAGACATTTATACAAATAGTCTGCTTGGATGTTTTTTTGCAAAAAAATTATAATTTGCACATGCTTAAAAAGCATCTACTCCCTCTACCTCATTAAAAATTCAAGAATCTATGAATATGCAAATCTTCCTGCTGGACACAAGATGTTATGAGTCCATTGTCAGTGTATGTGCATTTGTGGCTTCAAGTTTCTACATCACACTTGCATACTGGACCAGGGTGACTTCTTCTTTAAACAATTTGTTGTCACAAGTCATGCTCATAGGCCCCGCCCCTTAAAATTATATTCCTAATGAGCTCAGAGAAACTTTCCACTTTCAGTAGATGAATGTTCCAGTGTCAAAATCTGAACATATATCATTCTGCACAGTGAAGCTCAAACATCAGACTGTAGGAACAACTTTCTCGTCAGGTTTGTTGCGTCTGTTAGGGCCTTTGTCACTCTAATTGGTGCATGCTGATTGTTGACCTGTTGAATTCCAGTCATAGCTTCACCTGACATCAAGTCTAATCAACCAGAATAACCAAAAACACCTGGTGTGTGTGTGTGTAGGGCATTTAAAGGTAATTTTTATTGATATGTACTTGCTAGCCAACTTCTATTTCTGCTAGGTAACAGTGCCTTGGACAGTTGAGACAGGAAGCTGTGTTTTCATTTTGTGCTTAAGTAGGATTAAGTTCTGTGTGGCTTCTGCTTAGTGAACTCCTGCGTTGAGGCAATTTTTATGCTCAGGTTTCAACATAAACCGCACTCAGACATACAGCGACATCTGTCTTCCTCTTCTGTTCAAACATTGGGATATTTTTGCGTACTGACATTGTTTTAGCAGCCGCCTTGCTGACAAATATATCACAGCATTGAAGACCACCCCGGAGTAGCCTAATTCCTTTGTATGATGTTAGAGTACAGCTGAGGTGTGCCTATCAAGACTTCTAACTCTGATACTAAATGCTTGTCTGTCTGCTATAATGTCTGGTGAAGCACTGATTCAGTGTGCCCGGTGGGTACCGCTCCCGTTCAGAGCAGACTTTGACACCACTGTGAGCAGTAAGACAAAGAATGTGGAAATAAGTAGATTATTGTGCCGTCTCAACACCATATCGGAGCAAATTGACGTAGAGCAGGGGTTCAGCATGAGGAAGCAAGTTTGTCCAACTTCTGATAGCAGGAACACTGTGAGGAAGTTGCATCAGTCATACTTTCCATAGCAGTTAACACTTTGTACAGTAAATACACCGGTCATACCACAGGGCTTTGTGTTTGCAGAGGGAGGTGTGTGCTGTTTAAATGTCCTGTTTGTGTGACTACAGTCTATAACCTGGACATCAAAGTTGGTATATTATAGCTGTTAGGCCTGAGCTCATACAAATCACTAACTTATGGCAGAGCGACTAACAATGGTGTATAAATTTGACACCCTTAAAACACTTGAGTTGGATCTGACATGTGAGCCACTAAGCCTGTGATTGTGTGTTCAATGCAAACCAAATCAAACTTGATGTGGTTTGAGCATCTGTCAGCAGCTGGCTGTGGTTCGTCTTCACTCTGGGAACAGTCCTGATATTTCTGTTGATGTAGGTTCTGCTGTCTGCTATCCAGCATTGTTTTTTGTCTCCAGAACAGCAGTCCAAAGAGAGATCAGACCACTATCACTTTCTGAGAGAAAAGTTGGGAATACTGGGTGTCATCTTGTTGATTATGCATTGTTGTCCAGTCACTCCAGAAAGTAGCACAGCCGAATTCATTAACACTTCCTTACGAAAAGGCACGATTGGGAGCTTGGTGATTTAGTGACATCTTGTAGATTGTTTTACACAACAAATACAGCTTTGTTCATTTTTAGCTCTGTGGTTCTCCCGAAGTTAAGAATTGTTTTTAAAAAATTTATTTGTACCTGAAAGCACAGCATGAATTAACTTTGCCTTGTCTGAAATGTTGTTTTATAAGTATGACTGAGCCCTTATGTAGAATCGGTTGCCTCTCTGTTGGTTATTATTTAAGCTGTGGTCATAGGAGAGTGTTGCTTCAGATTAAAGGCTAATGTTGTCTTTTTATGTCCTCTTTTCACATTCGTATTTGCAGCTTCATCTTTCCTCAGTATATGTTTTTTAATCCCTTTTGTGGTGAATCCAGGAAAGTAAATCACAAACACTTAATACATTCTAAGTCTTGTAACAATTACTCAAAGGGCATAAAGATAGGATGGAAATCATCAGAAGCTTAAAACTAAGTTTAGCAATACTCATTACAACCTGTTACCCATCACACACTGATCCTATAAACCTGCAATCATGTAAAATGGCATATTATTATTCCTTCAGTGAGTCCTGTGTTAAACTGTTTTCCATTTGGAGCATAAAGAAATTCTCCCTCTGTTGGCTGGCTCATGGCCCTTGCTATTGAATATCTCTGTAAGGTATTGGTTCCATAAGTAGTGTAAAGCAGAGTGGATCAGCATAAGGATGCTGTGTTAAAAGTTTTAGCATGCAGGCCAGTTAAAATGATTCAATCAAACTGTTAACAGAGCCAAAGAACGCAGGCCAAGTGGCCCTCTGTGGCTTGCCAGCTCTCATGCTGAACCTTCATGCTGTGCTGCAGAGGAAGCACAGAGCTGTTCACTTTTCAAGCAGAAACAAGCTTCTCAGCTTAAATACATAATGAAGTCTTGCATACTGTATGTCTATTAGGTGGAAGGTTTGCCTGGTCAGTTGTAGGCACGATTGATTAACATGCAACCTGCTGACAAGAGAGTCACAGCAATGACTTCAGACTAAGAATGTATAAGGGTGTTTCACTGCACCTCTGCTTATAGGCGAAGTTGGAAATACTTAATGCTTTTCAGAAGGCTCTGTGGCTGCTAGTAAATGAGCTTTTCTTTACTTTTCATTCCATATTATTTCTTAGTAGTCTAAAATTACATTAAAATGTCTGAAATCAGAGCCAGTCAATACAATTTCTTCAGTCTTTCCTCCTTTCTTTTAATGTTTTTCAGCCTCTTGATAAGCACAACCAAAACATTCTCTTTGCTTTGCTATGTTTTATTATTTTCCATGGTTATTGGGTAATCCCAAGAGAATAAATATCACCTAAAATACTTGAGTATATTTGCCCTTCTCCTCTTATACATCCTGCATATCAGCCACTGAAACAACAAGCCTTCTCTTGACTCCAATCATTGAAAAACCTCAACACAAGTAATTACAAGTTACGTCAGCAGAAACCTTTACATTTACTTTTTGTTTCTTTAGCACACTGAACGTAAACGTTTTCATGCAGTTATGGTTTTGCATTGATGTGTTTGCATATAGAAGAGTTTGAATGGAGCCTACTGTGTTATCTAATGATATTGCACAGGAGCACCTCCATTCAGCTGATGGCAGAGGGGGAGATCTTTTGCAATAACAAAATATGTTGGGCCAGAAGGTATGAAACTAGCTCAGACCTATTTCATGTTATTGGTGAAAACTGGCCAAGAACAGTTGTTTTAAAGGGTTAGCTGACAAAACATAACTGGAAATAAAATCTATTTTATGGGTGTGAAAGTAAGAACATGTTGACTTTTCTTCCAATGAATCTCAAACATTTAACCAAAGGTTTGATTGATTTTGGAATCTGTGGATTCTGTGATGAACTTATCCCAAATGCAAATATCCATTCAAATCCTTTGTGTAGTCAGTCCCTAAACTCAGTTTCAAAGACAGGTGTTAGACTGTCTGCCTTCAGTGAGTCAGTAAAGCTTGATGAGACCATGAGTATTTCTGGTTTACACAGCTAACTATTGCAAAGACAGACACCACTTTTCTAACAATTAATCAGATTGCACTGGTTTGGCATGGTTTCACAAAGCTTCTATAGTTTTGTATTATCTGTTATTTATTTATCTGTTGTTTATTTATCAGCTTGCATGTGATGTCATGTCCCAGACTGGAAGCAGGGAGGAATTCCAGCGGCAAAGCAACATATATCAAAGATGTTTTCATACTGTATTCACAAACACTTTATCTTTATTACAGAATGAATTATTAATTAAACTTGATTTTGAAGTTGAGTACCCTTATTACAATGAAGGAATCATCAACAAGTGGTGCTGTCATTGTTTTCAGTGGCACATTGTTGTGATGCAGCTTACCATCCAGGCTAATCTCTGCTCAGCCACTGTGTCATGGAGCCTCGGTTCTGTCTATCTCCCACTCCAGTAAGAGGAAAGGAATGCCTGTGAGTCCCAGCATCTAACTGAGGGGCGCCTGTTGACCTATTTCATGCCCTGTCACTTGGACAACAGGAAGGCCAGAAACACAGACGGCATGTTCTGTCTCTCCTCTCCACTTCCCCTTGACTGAAAAAAAACACACGCCACATTTCCTGGAACACAGAAGGGAAGACAGAGGAGAGGCAGCGAGAGATTCCCATCCGAAGTTTATTTGTGATGGTGACGAGGCCAGTGTGTCATTTCAGGTGCCAGTTCTCTGACACTTGACCACCTGCAGTCATTAATTCATTATGACTCCTCACCCGTGACCATCCTGTTCTGTAAATTGAAGACTCTGTGCACTTTGCCCACAATGCACTCTGTCACCTCTTGGCTGGCACGCAGACTGGCTGCAGTTAACTGGCTGGTGCTGGACCATGTCCAGCCACACTGCTCCTGCTGTGATTTGAAAGCTTATCTTCATTAGAGAGAAAGAAGCCAGCACAGTGCATTACTGTGATCAGGGAGCTGACTTCCCATGGAATAACTGAATGCCTTTGGATTACTGGAAGTCAGTCTGTGTAATTCATTTAGATAATTAGTTAATGTAAGCAACACAATGATTTCACATGCTCAGACTCCTCAGTCAGGTTTATTGAAGTTGGCAGCAACTCTGTTTTTGTAGCTACTGTCTAAACACTGTCGTGGTACATAAAAAATCATTAATGAGGAAAAATTGGCAAAGAGTCTTCTTCAATTCATAGTGTATGGTGTGACAGTTCCTGAGACACTAAATATAAAAATACTAATGACAATGTTCTTTGTCATTGGGTTTCTTCTCTTTCCCAAAACTGTTGTTTTGGGGTATTTGCACTTTGCTATGAATAAGAAGCTAGTCTCCTCAGACTGCGTGAGGATTTATTCGTTGCTAGAGGAGGAAAGCTCCTCAGTGAGCCTTTTAACTGCCCATTCCACTCCTTTTCACAGATTTAGTGCTTCTCAGAGGCAGCTATAAATGGTCCTGGACCTCAGCCGGCCTACATCGAAGACGGTACTAAATTAAGACTAAGCTAACTCATAACCACCATGGTCTTATATTTCAATTTCAATTTTTGAAAGATAAATTTCACTTGTACACCTGCAGTAGAAAGAATATTCAGTCATAAAGCAATGTAGTTCTTGTGCCCTCTTGGAGAAGGTGCACAAATTTCTCTTCATTATAACGAAGTTCTAACATTATGGCTTTTTCTGGCTTTATAAGACTTCCTCACGCACGTATATTGTTTCGATTGATTGTCAGACGTTGGTAATGTGGTGTGCGAGCTTTGTGAGGGGTGGACATTTCATTAGTAGTTTTATCCTTCTTTCCTTTTCAGCAGCCATTAAGTAAGAGGGTGATGTCAGTGTCACTCAAAAGGCTTCGCAACTTGGGTCCCAAAAAACTTGATGGTGCTATGTTATTAGCTGGTTTTCAGATTTACTTTCTTTGTTCTTCTTTCTTTAGTGTATTTGGCTTGGTTGTACATTGTACAAATTGACAAACCAACCACATATGTGAATTTGTGTGTCTTTTATTCATCAAGGAAAAAATGAAGTGGGCAGTGTTATTTACAGCAGTGCGCTGCTACACATTAATGCCCACATCCTCTCCTGGGAGTCTTTTACAGGTGGCCAGTGAGCAGCTCTTCTAGAGCAAATGAAGGTTAAGTGTCTCTTTCAGGGGAATCTCAATTATCATGTTTGTAAGGGAAAAGCCTCTTTCTCCACTTTTCAGTGCAACATGGTAATTAATTTTAGATGGTTCAGTTTGTCAGACACATTAAAGAGACGGTTTCTGGCATCTGATCCAGCACCACGTTCAGCCACAAGTTAGGAACTTAAGGTGTCAGTGGTCTATTTGTTGTCTCCTCTTACCCTCTCAGTGTCAGTTTAAGTAGAATCTAATCTCAACTCATTGACTCCTGGCAGAGCCATGCTTTTCATTGGCCTCACAACCTCCTTGCCTCACTCTCCTGTTCCAAGCGCGTAGAAGACCCTAAAATGGAAAGCCCCTATATAGATTCTGTTTGGTTTATCCATTCTTTGCTACTGTAGAAACATGACAGTTCAACATGGCAGCCTCTTTAAATAGAAACAGCTCATTCTAAGCTAACAAAAACACAACAGTTCTTATTTTCAGGAGATTATACACCAATGAAAACATACCAATGAATATTGTATTCCATTTCTGCCAATAGATCATCCTAAATGTTACACACTGACACACTGCAGCTACTGTGTTGGTCTTGGATACAGGTTGTCTAACTCAGGTGGGTTTTTTTCTCCTAGAGACACAGCATTGGCCAGTGTCAGCTTTATAAAACAATATTGTTTTTTGTCCAATGTTGTTTTTATAGCCAACATTTGGCCAAATTTGTTACTGATATTTTTATAATCTTTCTCTCTGGGAGTGTCACTTAATACATCTGTCAATAGAATATATAATCATAGTGTTTAAAAACACTGTTACTTATATAAAAGCACGTTCTGCAGAAGTTCAACCTTTTCTGTACCTGCATTTGTACTACAAAAAATGCATAGTGGTATTTGTACAGGCACAGACCTGACGCTGTATTCTAGTGGCTCTTTCAGCCTCTTTAGGATCCTGCCATCTAGACTGGTGTCATTTCTCTGCACATTAAGCAGCTGTGGTGATGTCATGGTGAAAGAGGTGGGAGATCTAAAGATGAGTGAGTTCATGTGCTCCATCTGGGTTTTATTCACTAAGAGCAAGAGGAAAACAGAATATGAAGGAACAGCAAAGGAAAGGCTGTCCCACAGTCCCACTCCTGGCACCAGTCATTCTCATGGGAATGGACTGATCTTAGTCACATTGGACTACTCTCTCTCTCCCTAACAAGGACCTATTGTCCCTCTCTTTATTGCCACCTATAATGAGAATATGACAAGTGGCCATAAACTATGTGTGAGCTGTTAGGTGTTTCTGTCTTTTTCTGCCCTGTCTGGATGATGCTTCCTGTAGTGCATAGTAAATAGTCATTTATAACACACAGTGCTGATTTAGTGTTAACATCTTCCATGTGACAGTACATAATTTAGGAGTGCATGCTGTCCTCATTCTGTCAGTCATGGATTCATCCTCTGTGAAGTGCAGAGAAAAGTGACTGTGGATTTTTAATGGTACCCTGTATTTTTTTCAAGCGCAGGTCTGTCCAGTGGCAAATTCATTCAACTGATTAGGATGAAGTGCTGCATTTGTTCATGTGAATTTAAATGGCGGCCTCCCCTCAGTCCAAAGAGGCTGGAGTTCTTTTTAAAGAGTGGCTTTTAACTGAGAGCCTAATCTCACTGACATTCAGAACTGACAGAACTGAGTATCGTTCTGCCATTCTTCAGTTTTATCGGCCATTATTTTTCTTCAAAACCTGAACCTTGGTTGGTTACTTATTTTATACTTACAATTTTAGGCTCTCATTGAAGTTGGATTTTGTTTTAAATTGTTATATTCATGATTTTCCATTTACACTGTTAACATGTCTTTACCTCTCTACGTAAAGCACCTCACTTTTTCAACCACAGCTGCACACTCTGGGAATGTTAAATGGCTTTGTACCCCAGAAATTGTGCCAGTGTTGGCAGCTCCTGCCACAGTTGCTAGTTTATTCAATAAGGGGATAGTCTGTGTAAAGTGCCTATCAATGGCAGAGTACTTAAAGAACCCACAGGGGTATAGGATTTCCATTCCAAACTCGGCCATTTGTTTGTAGATTTTCTGTGTGTGTGTTATAAGTGTGTGCACGTGTTGCTCAGGGTAATGCGCTGTCTATCTCAGCACACAGACTGTCTAGTCTCTGCTCAGTGGGTTTGATGATGGTGCATGCATGTGAGAGACACAGGGCTGTCATTGTCTGTGCACTGCTTAAGCTGCTTTGTGCCTGAATGGTCCACGTGCACAGGGACCTTTGTCATCCTTTGAAACAAGCAAGCCCCTTGTGTCTGCATCGCTGTTTGCTGATGATCTGAAAATAAACAATAAAACGTTTTCAGGCGGCACCCTGCTCACGCTGGGCATCTGTAAATACTCTTCATATTTGACAGAGGGTAGGAAAAGGCTCACGCCAGCGACCCACGCTGATGCCTTTTGAAATGCCACTGTTAAGCTCTGCTGCAGCGATGAATGACCACAGAGAGCAACAGACAGACAGTGCCAGGCAGATGCTCTGTTGTCCAAACAGAGAACAATAAGTGAATAGGGTACAGTGACCAGCATCATGAATTTGCTGAATAATACAAGTGTCTGAATGTGACACACTGTCTATTCAATTAGTGTCATTACATGATGTTAACAAATTCATGGTCCCAGCATGTCTGTGCATTGATATGATTAACTTTCCCTTTTCAGTGTCAGGCCTGTTAAATGGTTATATGGTAATTCTTCTGAGAGAGGTTTTATCTTTGAGTTGCTAAGTAATATTTTACTGACTGTAAACTACAATCTGTGTTGGCACCACATTTGCATTTCTTTATATTAATTAAAATTATAAATTAAATTGATTAATCTAAATGAATTTTTTCATCTGAAATTAAATGTTTATCTGATCTGAGATTAATAATGCAGCTTATTTCAACGTCTCTGCTGCTCAGATGTGAATGTAGGTTATGGGTATTATTTATAGCTGAAATGGAGAAACAAATGATCAAACGAATGTATGAACTATGCTCCAGATTCGATCACTTGAACACAGTTTCAATGTGTATTTTCCTTTTGGTCTGTATTGCAGGTGCACAAGCAGCCAAGAAGTCTGGTATCCCAGCTCCTAGAGAAATCCCTTCTAGCATAACCAGAGACCGCATCTCTTTGAGGGACCAGCTTAGGAGCTCTGCCACTAAAAGGATGGTTTCTAGTGCCAGTACTTCCAGCCTCTCCACCCTGGCAAAACAGACGCGCAGTTCAACCAAGTCTCGTGGAGATGCAGAGGGCCAGGAAAAGGGTCTACTTGAGAACCAGGTGAAAGAGCTGCTGGCTGAGGCCAAGGCTAAAGACTTGGAGATCAGCAATCTCAGGATGGAGTTACAGCACTGCAAAGGTAAACCGTCCACTGCTTCCTCTTCACCCTCACACAACTCTGTCTCAAAACAAGAGACTGGTGGAGATCAAGAGCAGGGACAGGTAGCGGAGGCCATTGTGCTGGTTGGAGAGCTGAGGGAGAAAAATGGGAAGTTCCAGAGAGAGCTGGCGGCGCTCCGGGAGGAGAACCAGACACTGAAGGAAAAGCTGCTTTGCTTGGAGGCCTCTCCTCTCTCTAGTACAAACACAAGCACCCCCTCCAAGCCTTTGGTGAATGGCCTGCCCTCAGACTCCAACTCCTCAGCTCAGCTTCCTTCTTCTACAAGCCCTCTCAAAACCTCTGTCTCCTCCAGCTCTGACATCACCAAGGACTCGCCATCACCCGACTCCTCAGAGTTTGAGAAGATCCCATCACGTTCAGAATCAGTGAGCAGCGGTGTCAGTGGGGAAGCGGTTACATTAGGGGCAGTAACCAATGCAGTGGGACAGGATGTGTCAGTGCAGAGCCTTACGGAACAGATTCACAAGATGGAGGAGAGCCACCACAGCACAGCGGAGGAGCTGCAGGCGACTCTGCAGGAACTGGCCGACCAGCAGCAAGTGGTGCAGGAGCTGACAGCTGAGAATGAGCGGCTGGCTGAGGAGAAGCGTCTTCTACAGACCTCACTTCAACAGCAGAGAGAGCGTCTGGAGGTGCTGGTCCAGAAGAATGAGGTGTTGGCTGGGCGACTGCAGGAGCAAGCCCAAGCTCAGGCCCAGAGGGAGGAGGAGCTGGGCAACCAAGGGCCTCGGCTGGCCGAGCTGGAGCAGAGGTATGCCGAGCTGGTTGAGAGCTCACGCTTCGAACGGGAGAAGCTGGTGGACATCCAGCAGCAGCTGACAGGCAGCCTGCGGGCTCTGGAGGAGGAGCACCAGGAGGCCCAGGGCCAGGTACGCTGCCTCAGAGAGGAGATGGACAGGCTTCAGACCCAGCTGGGCAGGGAGCAGGAAGCTGGAAGTCAGGCAGCACAGGCTGCAGAGGAGCAGAGGGCGACAGCAGACTGTCTCAGACTGGAAAACAGTAGGCTGAAGGCGCAGGTGGACATTGAGAGGCAAAAGGTGGGTGAACTGAAGGCCATGCAGAGTGCCAGTGACAGCACTGAGGTGCACAACTTGCTGAAGACAGCCCACGCTGAGAGAGACAGGCTGGAAGTGGAGCTGACGGAGCTGAGGCAGGAGCTGCTACAGGCCCAGGCCGAGACCGAGCATGTGCGAGCCACAATGTCCAAGGTAGGATGGGTATGAGGTCACAATTCAATTTCCATCTTGGTATTCATAGTATTTATGATTTGTTCCACATTTATTGGATCTGTTGTTTAAGCACAACATGAATATACACTACAAATGGAACACTGAAAGTTTGAAAACGTTTTCTGTTATGGTCAAATTCAGTCAGAACATGACAATTTGCATTAGTATTTATCACAATATGATGTGGATTGCCATTACAAAAACTTTGCTTGTTTGAGCTATTTGTCTCAAAATATTGTCACCAATGTTCAGATGAAACTATTTAAAACTGGTTAGAAAATGTCACAGAAAAACATTTTCCACTTGGTTGCTTCCATTGTGTTGTACTTAGTTGTGTGTGCACAGACCTGGACTCGAATTATATGTGACTCACTGTGCTCAAGAAACTTATTGTTTTCTTAGTGAGCTCATTAGTTGTGTTGTGTTTTACAAAGGTTTCAGGAATTCCCTAAATAACAATCTCCCCATCAACATTTACTGTAAACTATCATTTTCAGGAATAGATTTGAATGCTAAAGCTATGTGTCTAGTTAATAGTTGTACCACTAGTCTAGCGTGTAGAGTGTGATTCAAATGGGCGACCGTGACATTATTAATCATTCTTGGCTCAGTCACCACCCATTGAATGTCAACATGAGGACCCACATTTTCCACAATGCTTAAAAAGCACAGCAAGTATTGGGTACTTTTCTTCGCCATCACAGCACATACACTCATGTTCGCTCAAATTGTTTTCATATGTTTCTCAGTAGTCACTTTGTGGTGTTGAAGGGGAAAACCAAACACCAGAAAGACTGAGGCAGTGTGGGTTTAGGGTCATGTTGGTGGTTGTTGACTCCAAAGTGAGGCGTGTCACCATCAGCTTAGCGATGTCATCATTGTTGGACTGTGACTGCAGTGCCAACAGTAGGGTGGTCCATAAGTGTGTGACCCTCTGAGTCATTCTCCTGTCCTCTGCCACATGGGTGTGAGGGTGAGGCCATTCCATAACTTCACTCACAAACATCCTAATCTATTAGAACCACATAGTGTCAGTGGGTGAGAGTCCTGCATAACTACATCATTTACTTATTTCAGCATACTGTACTCAGAGATCAGGGTACACTGACTTCAGCTTCTTTTGAAAGATAGAGATGTAAAAAGCACCATCAAGGTCAAGTGGAAATACTGCACCGCAAGAATGTCTGGAAGATATCATAAATTATCCGGTCTTGAGCCAAAGGTGACTTAAGTGCTTCTATCTAATTAGCAGAGTGACAGCCAGCAATTCCTTCCACATGAAACACTGCTTCTTTGTTTTAAGCCATAAACCCATCATACTCACACAAATGCACACATACACAGGTGGAAGCCAAATGCCAGCAGGTTCAGGAGCGGGCCGAGAGGAGGGAGCAGGAGCTCAGCAGCCGGGTGACTTCCCTGGAGGAGGTTGGGATCCAGGCTGAGAACCAGGTGAAGGAGCTGAAGGAGACCATCTTCGAACTGGAGGACCAGGTGGAGCAGCAGAGGGCCATCAACTGCCACACCAACCAGGCCGTCCTGGACATGGAGAGTATGTCCCTTTCACTGGCTGTTCACATCTCTGTGGCTCTCAGGAGTCTTTTAACCTGCGGTCTTAAATGTAGAATTTAAATTAATCAGTCAGTGGCTTCTGTTATTTAGTCTATCCTTATTTATATTAATGGGAGGACAAAATATTAGAACCCCCTGCAAAATGACCATAAAGTTGAAACAATACCTCTTTAAACAGTTCTACTTCATGAAGGTAGAATTTATTGCAGGGCTGTTGTATTAAACGGCATTAGTTTAGGCCATATGTATCTTATTACTAACCTCATAAACTGGCAACTGAGTGTATATGAAAATAAGATGCAAAATGAAGGCACAATAACACACTGTCACTGACTTGCCATTAGTGCAGTTGGCAAATGTTATATGGCTGGATACACTGTATTTCCACAAGCTGTTATGAATCATGGCAGATTACACTGGTCTGATGCTAATAGTATTGCAGTAATGAAAAATCTGGCAGCTGAGAAGTAACTTTTACTTTTAGAGAAGCCTTCATACTAGCTGCTGTTTCTTCACTATACTGAAAACACAATTTAGTTGTGAATGCTGAACTTGCAGTTCTTAAAAACCTTGAATTTTTCATTGCAGATCTTGTTAAAAAGCTGGAGGAGCAGAAAGCTGAAGTAGAGCGACAACTGAAAGTCTTGAGTAGGCAGATGAAGGTAAGAAAGCTTCAATATGCAGACACATAAAGCTTCTTTATAACGTCTGTAATTGGTATTTAACGCAGTTAGAACATCACAGGCTGAAGACACAAGCCAGTAAACAAAACAAAATGGTTCAGGTTGTTTTAAAGATAATATAAAGCAAAGTTTCAAACTGGGAAGGTCCTGGTGACTCACATAGCTATTTTGGTCACAAACCATGTAATTGTGACCTCCCAAGATCAGATCTACCTTTGTCGGACATTTGTAACATACAATCTCCCCTTCTCCTGTCCTGTCTCTGTCTTTTTTACCATATATATATATATATATATATATATATATAATGAAAGCAAAATTAGAAATTAAATATGTAGCTACTGGCAGGGCTTCAAAGCTTTAATAAGGGTTATAGCGTGATATAGAAGCAGAGAATTTACAGTAGCCATATTGTGATGAAATGATCGTAACACAATGAGAATACAGGTGGACAGCAAAGAAGTGGATTATGTTTCAGTTGTAGATTGAAAAGTTTGTATGGGGTTTTTGATTCATTTTTACTAACATAACAAATCTGTGAAATGTGAGTGAGAGAGTGTCCTCTCTTTTACAGCGACCTCTCAGCCCTACAGGGATGAGTGAGTGATATTCAAAAGATACTTTTTGGGTGGAGTATTAGTTTCCTTGTCTTTTTGCCAATTGTTAGACCTTGGACTCATCTGTCCACAAAGTATTGTTCTACTATCATCCAGATGGGCTGTTCAGGCAGCTATGTATTTTTTGGCAGGCATGGTATTTTAAAACAGGCATTATCAAGTGCACCAGATACCATTTTCACTGTCACCTTCTTGTTATTCATTTTGTAAACTGCTCTCTCAGTGATCTTTGGAACTTCCTCTCCTTTCTTCCATGTATCTGCCTAACTGATTGATGGATACCCAAGTCTCACTAAATTCTGACATAAAACATTATAAAAAATGAAACTATAGTAACTAAGACAGCTAAAAAACAAATCTACAAGGTTCCAGTCTTTGCAACACTGAATATAGCCCTACATTTTTGTTCTTTTACTTCATCAGCAAGGGATCTCTTCAGTTCTTTTCTCAGTGTCGTTTGCCTGCTTCCTACCAAAGAGCATCTGTTGTTCTGCCTCCCTTTTATGATTCAACAAGGTTTTTTTTCTGGTCTTGGGGTGATTTTTAAGTTCTTTCTAGCCTTAGGGGTTTTAAAAATTCTTTCTGAGGTTTTATGAAACAGATCACTGTTACAAAGAGTAGACGTTGTTAACAAAATTTGGATTGCTTGGATTGACAAAATGTCACTGACACAGTCATTGTCCTACAGGTTTTCAAGCCTAAACTGTAAATGCTTTACTCGTGTCTTCATAAATATTATATTATTGTGTTATATATATTATTATATATAGTATTATTTGCTCATAAGATTTAAGTTATCTATTGTTAAATTTAATTAATGCTAACATAAATCTTACTAAATCCAAAGGGTTAACAAACCCAAAGTCCCTGTGTCAGTTGCTGATTCTATCCATATGTTTGTGTCTTTAGGATGAAAAAGAGGAGTGGCGTCGGTTCCAGGCCGACCTCCAGACGGCAGTGGTGGTGGCCAATGACATCAAGGTGGAGGCTCAGCAGGAGCTTCGTACACTCAGGAGGCAGCTGCAGGAGGAGCAGGATCGCAGTGCAAAGCTTTCCACGGACCTTGAGGCTCTGCAGGGAGTCAGGTACCATTTCCACCATACTGTTTTCAGTTCCTCCCCCTCACCAATCCCCCCCGGCTCCCCTTGTTCAGCATCGGGCTGCAGTTCCTTTCTCTCTGAACACAATATGGATATGAGATACCTGCCAGAGTCTTGCCATATCCCCATCCAATGTTTTATTCATGTGATACAAACAGTAATATATTCCAACTTTAATTCCCAAGAATCTCTTGCTTAAGAGGTTTCCAAAATTCCAAAATAGTGTTTTCCAGGATGTATTTAGTGTAGGCATTATTTAGTTCATATCTTGGTATTTCACAAGACTAATTCCACTGATTATCAGAGTTTAGGTCCCTGGGATTTGGCAGACTCTGTTGGTAAATTAGCAGTCTCCTGCGGTATTTCCCTCTGTGTATTCTACTCCTTTAAGCTGCTGCCCTCTCTGTCTCCCTCTTCCACACGGACCATTGCCCTATAGTAACATTCAAACCTCACACTCCACAATAAACTACAGTGTATTGATTAGAGGAGATAATTATTACATGAGAAGGCAGATGTGATGGCAGATCTGCTCTATGCACAGATGCTGCTCTGATCCAAGTGTGTTACAATGCAACACTGGAGCCAGTGTTACCGCTGTCGTCACTGCACCTTCCAGTGAAAATATTCTTCGCCAATGTATCATGCTGTTTAAGATTTAATGTAGTGTTGTTGCACTGTGGCCATGCAGTAATGTGATTGATGTAAGGCTTTAATAGAGTGTTGCATTGGTTTGTGTGTGAGTATACTGTATATACAAGTGTGTTTGAGCGTGCAAATGCCATGGTGTTTTTGACAGTGTTGTCCCCTTTCATTATCATGCCAGGTGAAGTACTTCCTGTGCTGTATAGCGCTCTGCTTATCTGTGTGGCCAGTCATGGTATAGTCCTGTAAGCAAGCAAATTATCTTCATTTTCAGTCATACTATATCACCTCACAAACCTCATGAGAGCAATTTCAGTATATAAGAATTAGTAATATTTGGTTTTAGAACTTGGCTAAATGAGCAAACTTTCCCCAAGATTAGCTGTTTCGCTGCGTCCGCTCCCCACCTCCAGCAGCTCCCTGTGATGACTCTGTCAAAGATGTCCCTCTGTCAAGCCTCCCTATGTAAAGTCCAGGTGAGTTCCCTGCCCTGTCAGCCCTCTCTCAACCAGCTTGCCTCTCCCTGCCCTGTGTGCTGCTGCTGCTCACTGACCTTCCTGTCTGTGTTTGGCTTCGTGTTGCTGCTTCAGCCTGTCCGACTCTGTCTGTCTTTCTGTATGCTGGCTGACTGCACCTTCAGGACTGTCTTACCTTTTTCGTTTGCTTTGCCTGGTTCTTTAAACCTGACATTCAAGTAGATGTATCTGGTGCCACCTGCTGTTCTTTGAATGAATAACCCTCCTACTTTGTTGGTTAAATAGCAGGATGGTCTGCACGGCATGACTGGATTAAGCTCATGCTATGCATCATCTGCTTCAGATACATTTGCATAGCGTCTTCATCACCGGGTGATTTGGTCATACTAGACATTATGAGTGACCTTATTAATCCTATGAGGTATGCATGGAGCAGAGTTTTAAAAAGTCCAGAAGTGCCCAGAGGTCTGCTATTCATAATGTTAAGAAGAAATGTAAGATAAGTTTTGCTGCACATGTACAATGCACATGTAAATGCTTAAAATATTCTTCATACCATAGTTGTATACAGAAGTTCATCTTCCTTCCTCTTTCTTTTCAGAATAAGCTCCGGAGCCACTTTTGATACCAAGACGGCAGTAGAAGGGCACTAGAGAAGTGCCCCCCTTCCACCTCAGCACCACGTGAAGACAGTGTTATTGTTGCACTTATTACTTTTCTGTGTCAAAATGTAACGTGGTAAACCAGTCTCATTCTAAGCCACAGTGACCAGTGTAGATGCAGTACACAAAGAGTCTGGCTTCTATTTCTTTACATGTCTTTTGGAACCTTTTGAATAGTAGTTCTGTATTTTTATTTCTCAATGAATGTATTATTTCTTTGTGATATTCTTGATCTGTGTTAAAGAAATGCCATATGTTGGAAAGACTCTCCTTTTCATACTGTGCAAAGCTGATTTGTGCCTTTTTTTTAGAAAGTTGAGATGGCAAATGACCTGTTACAAAAATATCACCATGAAAAAAACAGGATGCAGTATGAAGACTTGGTAAATATTTAGCCTGTGGCAAGATTCCCAGCATTGTGACAGAACTCCCCATTTCAAGGCAAGAGGAATGCAGCAGAACTTAGCCCAGTTGATTATTATGTTATTAAAATACTAGAGATGGGTGACAATTTAAAGGAAAGGAAAGACAAACACAAAACCCTCCACATTTTCTTATAGGTGTATTAATTTAAACATTTACTTCCTCATCAAACCATTAAATGACCCCTTGTGTCCTGTATGAAAGCATCTGCATTTGTCATGTTTCTCCATTCAGGTTTTTACTTTAATTTGTCACCCATCTGTAGGTGGCTCATGGTTTTCATGCTGGACCTCACGTTTGCTTTTCTTACTATTTCTGTATCAGTCAAATTACTTTTACTTTGACCTCTGTTTCCCAACTTCACTTTAGTTAATGACTTCAGCTTGGTCTTTCTGAATGCAGTGTCATATTTAGCCATTAGATGGCACTATGGAATACACATTTACCATACGGGGGCGACATCCACATGGACATACTGGTATCATCTGCTCTTTTACTATTTATATGTGTCTTTTTAATGATCGCTATATTCCTTTTAAATTTAGAGTATTATTTTTTTCTGCCAGATAAAATAACCAGGATGATTTTGATGTCAGCCATGCTGGCACATCCAAAGTACTGCCAGAATTAGATTTTAGGACTGCCACAAACACAGACAGTTGTACCTCAGAGTTCTTTGTTACTCTTCGCAAACATACCAAAAGGTTCATGGTCCATTTTTAACACAACGACTAAGAAGACTGTGCTTCAGGTTCCTAAAATTAGAATTTTTCCCTTAAACAAGGAGTTAAACTCATTTTCTAACGTTTCACTTTTAAGCAACATTACTGACAGGTTAATGTAGAATCATGCACATAGACTTTTTATCTGAACCTCAGAAGCCAAGGCTCTCAAGATACTTCTTCCTTGTTGATCAATGTTGAATCACTATATTAACCTATTTCGTCATTCCTTCAGAAACCTTCTTAATGTATCAGATCCTCGCATTTTGTGATATCACTCATTTTGAAAGACGTTTAATCTTTTAGCCAGACTCTTACACAATATTCTGTGTTGTTGTAGTGTAATGGCATATTGCAGGATCTCAGGTTCTACTCAGAGTCCAGTTTTTATCAGACATATTCAATTTGTGCATTTTTGTTTAATTAAAAGCCATATTGTTCTACCAGATAAAAAGGTACTGGTGCTCAAAATGTAAACATTTGGATACACTCAAAAATACCATCTAGAAAAAGATGAGATGGTAACAATGTGACAGTTCATTTCATTCTGTCTATAGTAAAACCCTTTAATGAACAATACAGTGAATGTGCTGTTAATTTATTCTGCAAAGAAAGACTTGGAAAGTCTTGTGACTGGTTGGGAAAGAATACATAAGTGTATTGTATGTCTGTTTGACTGTTGTTCATTAGACAAATGAATAAATGAAACTACACCAGTTCAACTGTGGTTGTGTATCTCTTTCAGTGTACACTCGTTGGAGGTGAGTTGGGTGCAATGTTTAAGACAAATTCCTTACTTGCCATTCAGTCCTCATCCATCACTGATAAAGACCAAATCCCTCACACTGTAGCCTTGAGTGCAATGTTCACAAGGGGCAATCGGTTTAAAGTGTCCTCGTGATTGGACTGCTTTGATGTTGTGTTTCAAATTTAAATCGGGGTATCTGCAACTGGCCGTCAGTTATTGACAGTTCTTTCGTTCAAATGTCAAACTATGATCACATGATCTTGTCAGGCAATCTTGTTAGATAATCGTAAAGTGAGGGATTTTAGTCTTATCTCCTGTTCACAAATGCACACGCTGTCAGAGTCCTCCTCTCTCCAGGTGTTTGTATTGTATATGTTTCTACACAGCAACCCTGTTCATTGTGTCTGTTAGGTCCCAAGGTGATGAGGTGAGGCTGCCCGACTCCGATAACAGCCGTCACTGGTGCGGCATCTCCATGATCCCGACCACACCCACAGATGCCAGTGGAGATGCCGACTCAGAGCCTGGAGCTACTGTCAAATCGCTCATTAAGTCCTTTGATACTGTTGGACAGAGTGAGCACCGAGCATCTCAACACATCCACACACCCAGACACACACACAGACAGACAGGGAATCCCAACACAGCAGTGTAATGACAGAGGAGAACAGCTGGTGAGATCTCCAGTGTGGAAATCTATCATTGCTCTGGAGATACATTATACAGTTGTGTGGGACTGTGCGGCCTTGGCTGACCTCAAGCAGATTGGAGGCTTTTTCTGTTTTTGTCAGAATAATTTGACACTTGTAAAAAAAAAGAAAAGATGTGTTGGATAAATCTTCGACTGATGAGGAGGAGGCATTTTCATTTAGATTAGATTTAGATTTACACATTATTGTCCTAGAGGGAGATGTATTTTCACAGCCAGTTCAACATAGAAACACAAAGATATAAACACAGCAATATAAGGATAAAGACAATGCATAGAGTCTCCATAAATACATCTATACATCTCAGAGCACAACATAGTCAGCAAAGCAGTTCATTCAATGCTGCAATGGCAGAGTGGACAAAACACCTGCTGAAGGCCATTTTAATGTGCTGTATCTCCACCCAGATGGCAGTAATAAGAAGTTATGATAAAGTGATAATTGACAGTGTCAACAAAAACTGCAGTTATAGGTATCATAAAAGTAAAGTTTATGGCAGAACAGCTGCATTGGATTGCAATAGGTGGTACGGGTCTAACTGTGGCCACTGAATGTACTGTGTACTCAAACAATAATTAAACAAGACTAAGAATCTAACCAAAACTAAATGCCAACTACAAACAGATTTGAAAAAGTATTTGATAAATATAAGATTTCATATCTTGCTGTCTGTACTGTAGGCCTAACCATTGCATGCTCAGTATTTGTTTGTTATTCTGCTCCTGGTTTTAAATACTACATTTCCTCGTTTACAGTTATAGTCTGATATTAAAAATTATGTTTGATGCCAGTTTTGGTACAATAATCAATGTATATACTGTATTATCTGGCTTTTCAGATGGACCAGGCCACACAGTTCAAATGCATTCCTCCCCAAGAAGCCCACTGAGTGGAATTCCTGTACGCACTGCGCCTGCTGCTGCTGTCTCTCCTATCCAGGTACACAGAAGACAAGATATGTTTCCTTTTAAAATGTAAATAAGACCTCCTATAAGTGAAACTGTTTTAGACTCTGATATGATGAGATCCCTGTTCTGTTTTGTGTTCTTTTAGAGACAGTCATACATAAAGCCACTATCAAAGACATTGGAAAAAAGGATCAATCATGGTGAATACTCTCATCAGTATGGTATGTAACACAGATGTGGTTTTAGGTTAAAGTTATGGGGGTTAATTCACATGCAAATCCATATTTCATTTAGCAGTCACACTGGAACAAGTGATCGCCTTGCACACTGCTGTTAGCTCAATGGACAGCCAGACAACGTACCACTGAGTCACTGCCTTTAGTAATGAGTAAGGCTGAAACGTCAGATGTAATTAGTTCACACATGAGCAGATGAATAAAGATATGCAAACATCCGTCTATACTGTTTTTTTTGCGGACAGTTTCATAATTTAGTTCCTCGAAAGCAAATACTGTAAATGTGGTGACTGAGCTCTTAAAATATCTGCATCTACAGTCAGCAAATGTTTGCAGTACTTTAAGCACAAAAGCACTGATCAGAAAGGATTTTTAATGTACTGAGCTATTGCAGTAAAACAGAAGATGAAAAGTTTTAATCATTCCCTGATGTTATTTTACTGACTCACAGACAGTGGCTAGTATAGACTTGTTCAGGCAAGACAGACGCACTCGGGCAGGGTTATTTTGAGCCTTTAGAAGACTATGCCCTTCCCAGTCATGACCTATGGACTGTGCAGCAACATTTCATAGTAGATTTAAAAAATCTGTTCCTCAGCTTGAATCAATGATGCAAACGGAAAAACAATGGATGCCTTGTCCAGGGCACTGGAGAAAGTTATGCTTAGTTGTATTTTGTGAAGTGGTGGCTGTCAGTATACACAGATGTTCATATCATTGCCAAGATGTGGTCTGCATACTTTCTTTTTTGTAAACCATTGTACAATGTGATTTGTCAAATGTGCTTTAAAAAGGATATATTATGATCCCTCTGTTCACATTCTCTTTTGCCTCCCTCTCTTTCCTGCATCCTTCACTCCCCCAGATAAGTTGTCAGGCTGTGGGGAAGACCTGAAACCTACCAGCCTAATGAGAAAGAGCCCTTCTCTAGAGTCTGTAATCAAAACCCCCGCCTCCCTCAGCAGCCGCACCACATCCTTCAGCTACAACCGAGGCAACAGTAAGCTCAGGTGGGTTTAACCAGATGGTTTTGTCTGATAATTCATGTGAGATCATATATATATAGATAGACAGAAGTAAATCAGATCTTACCTTACGTTCCACTTCCCTTACTTTGAAAACAGAGCAGTAAACATCCGTTTATATGACTTCTCTACATGCAACATGTTGGTTGGTTGTAATTCACAGGAAATCTGGTTGTGAAACAAGTTTTTCTGAGAATGCTTATGCAAACCTGCTCTGAGCGACCCAACACTACAACAACAGTCATTTAGTCTCATATCAAACTTTTATTTTAACAGCTTTAGAAAAATTGGCGGGAGATACTGTAATTCAACTTGTATCTGAAACATTCTTACCACAAATGTTGTTTGAAAAACCCATCATTTTTAGAATTCAGAATAGGCTAAAGATATTGACATAGAGGTTTTGTAGTGAAATAATGACTTACAGGAAAAACTGTTGTAGTTCTACATTTCTGTAAAAGTTCCCCATTAAGATCCTCCTTGTTGGCCTTTTAAGTAACAACATGTTCTACTGAAATTCAGTTTTGCATATTTAAGTCCCAGCTTACAGACTTTGGTGTCTTTCATTGCCAGCAGTGTTTTGTGGCACAGATGGCTTTAACACAGTACACAGACTCTTCCCTTATCAGAAAGGGAAGAGAGACAGATGTTAAACATTCTTTCATCTTCTTTTTCTGACATCGTCTTCCCATACAGACCACTCCTCTTTGTGTACACATAGAAATGAACAAATGTCAATCGCCATTTAGTTTGACTCATGCTCAACTTCAACTTCAACAACTTACATTTGAGGTAGATTACTCTGGCATCAGGCTGGACAACACCCTCATCTTCAGCCTACATATAGACTGTTTACATTAGTACACTACTCTCAGTGATCTGGAAAAAAAAACCTGTCTGTCCAGCCATACCCTTTTTTCCCTCTGGTATCATGACATTATTGAGCTGTCTGCTCTTCACCATCTGTATTTACAGGATTATTAGTGTCTGTCTAAATGCACTCCAACATTAACATATTTGTGCATTATTAATGTAAATGCATGTCACTGTATTGCAGACCTTCACGCAGGCCCTCCCTCTCAAACAGCAGTTTAGCAGCAGTACAGTACCGTGTTTGGTATGGTTTTAGGGTTATGATATAACTGCGGTATCACTGCTGATAAATGCATGCGCTCTCCACCTCTGTAATATTTGTTTGGACAGCATCTTGCTGCTTTTGGCCTCGCGGTGCCTCAAACAGAGAAATAATGAATTTAACAGCAGCGCTGCTGTGACGTGTGAAATGTTTACCATGCTTAGAGCAATGACCGTGTCTTGTGGTCTTCCCATGGCCTCAGCTCCAGCAGAAACCCCAGGGAGCAGACCCTCTGAATAGTACTGCAGATAGGCACTTAACCAGTCTGTTGTACCACTAGTAACTTCTATTTTCTATTCCTTGTGTCTTATAATAGTGCAGTCAGTATACTGAATATAAACATTCGAGCTTAAGCCCATGGAGATAGAATGGCAAAATTAGGAGGGAGGCCAAAAAAAGACTGTGCTAAAGCTTAGCATCCCACACTTAAAGCCAGGCTGAACTCTCTGAGCTGTATGTAGTTGGCTTCACTCCAGAGTAACCTTGCGCCAAATCTGAATTCTAACACAAATATAATGAACTGCAAAGAAGCTTCAATCTTGTAAAGATAAAACAAGATCAAATAATAAAGTACCCTTTGGTCATGGAAATCCTGGAACTCTGAGCGGTGCTTTTAAGAGAGGGAACATCTGGAAATTAGATTAACTATGTAGGAAAATGAAGTAAATTTTAATTCTTTAATACTATCGTGTCTGTTCATTTGGTACTATCATGGTGATCTTGCATAAAATATATGACTATTGATGTGGTTACTTAATAGCCTCATTGTCATAATTTGATGCAGCATCTTTATTGTGATTCATTATGCAGCTCAGCTGCATTTTGTACCTTTTTATATGGTGGTTTTTTAGTTGTTTTCCCTCTGGAGTGTAACAAAACTGTTTACCTTTTAACCTTTCCTGATCTAGAAAACAATATTTACAACTAAACTTAAACTTTTAGGTCCCTGAAGCACTCCTATGTGTGTGTATACATCAGGGCCTGTAATGAACTAGTTTCAGACATGGTGAAATTATTTCCTACAAAGGATTTTCATCTGGAAAAATGTTCACTTAAATGAACAGTTTTATACTATGCAACTAACAGAGCTTGAGTGATTATGGTATTTATAAAAAATGTGTGTGGATGTGATGATAAAGAACAGTTTTATGGATTAATCAAACACTACACTGATCATACTCCAAATGACACACTCTAACTGTCCCTCTCTCTCGCTCTCTCTGTGATTGCGGTTTGTGTTTCCCTGGTGACAGTGTGGAAAGAAAGGACCCCTTGGCTGCTCTGGCGCGGGAGTATGGAGGATCTAAGAGAAACGCTCTACTGAAGTGGTGCCAGAAGAAAACAGAGGGCTATCCGGTAGGGATCACAGGCCAGAGACCTCTCAAATACAAGGCGGGCTCCATTCACTTTCACGCCCTGCTTCTCTCTGCATCTTTGTCTGACAGTTTTATTTTAGTCTCACACTCTTCAGGTTTTCATTTAAAAGTGAGATGACAGCTCCTACCCCTCCTCCCCTTTATATTGCACGGATGTGGTATTGGTCTATCTATGCCCTCAGGTTTGGTAGTTATTTCTTTTTTCTCCAGCCATCACTGAGGTGCTAGACAGTAGTGGCACATAAGTGTGTTTGCAGACACACCATTCACCCACCTGTCATCTCACTGGGGATTTGAAGTCACTGTGGCACAGAGGTAATGGAAACAATGAGGCAAAGCACCCAATGTTACAGACACACTTGATTTATACATGTGTGTATTTATATAGCACTCCATGTTTTTTATGCATGCCCATTTGTTTATGCATTGTTATTGTGTTGTGTTCCCATCTGTGTTTCCTGTGTCCATGGAGCCAAGTGCCTGACAATCACCTGGCTTAGCTGCTCCCCTAATACCCAGTTTAAGGAGCCCATTAAGGCCAGTGGGATTAGAGATTTGCCCATGTAATCATCATGTTTGTGTGCCAGCATGCCAGCTAGTTAATACTAAAACTCCTACCACCAGGGAGACTGGTCCCAGTCTGCAAACTCTAGTTTAGGAGGAAGAGGAGTCGTTCCAGCCATCTCAGAATTGTAATGGAAGATGAATTACAGTTATAAACATAAGTGGCTCTGCTTCTGTTTGGGCTGAGTCTAATAGCATGTAGCTCTGGCTTCAAGTATGAAAAGGCACGGGTGGCAGTAACTACTAAAAATAGACCCAGCTTTCCCAGGGATAAATGGTTGGGATAATTGGATAATTTGCCAAATCAATAGTTCTTATTTCTCAGGCACAATGCTGCTTAGTGTACTTTGAGTCACCCTCCCGTCATCTGAAGTCAGGGGTCACACGGGGTCTGTTGGTAAAACACACACAGCCGATCCTCTGTGATGGAAATATCTGAGCAGATGAGATAAAACTGCTGCTGACCAACAGACGATCTGTCTGATAAGATGCTGGAGCCATATACAGAGTGCAGTGGTTCAAATTGTTTGGATTCACACACCATTGTTTGATATTGATCTTTAGGTGGTAGCAGCATGCTTAAAGCACTGGTTTGTCATAGAAGGTCACTGGTTTAGTACCCATATCCACCTGGGTGCTTGAAAAAGTTTTATTTAAGTTTAACTTTTCATTTCAGAGTGTTATAGAGGAAACTAATACACAAGACAGTTGCTAACTAGAAGCATAATTCGATTAATAGAAAAATATAAATATATATATATATTTATTATCTAGAAGCAGATGTTCCTTCTGCATTTAGCCGTGGTTAAAACAAATATGACTACTCGCAGCAAGGATAGAAAAGCAATTCTGCAATGTAAAAGGGACATTTTAAATAATGCCTGTTTAAAACACTGAATGAAGAGACCTGCTATATATAGATTGTACATACACCACCATTGACCAGTGAAAGGACACAGCTCAGATTGTGGCCCTTCCGTCTGGGTCTTTCTTTTATTTCTGATGAGTTATTTTACACAAACTCGAGGAACTAGAATTTGATGTTTCTTGTGGGCCTGCATACAGTAGGACAGGAACTATACTTTCCAGGAATCATTCGATGTATTCATAAAGATTGATTATGTGACAGACCCCACCCAATCCCATCCCAACCTCTGCCTCTCCTCCCCCAGAGCAACAGCAGCACAGACACTAATCTCCTCTACACCAGCCCTGACCTGCAGATAGTGCAAAAACATAAAAATACAATGTAAGCTTATATAAGCGTATATTTACAAGGTGCAGGCACACGCTAAATAACACCCATATTAGCAACCAGGTTATGGAAGATTCAGGTAGCAAATAGTTTTAGCAAATAAATATAAAATCACTTTTATCTGAATTCATATAGCCTTATGGAATTTCCTTCACAAATGTGATACAAGAAAAAGCCTTATTCAGTAACTAGGTGTCCTTGTCTTTCTCAGTGTCAGATGTGAGCTCACAGTTAAAATCCTTCCAATATGGCAGCAATCTCATAAACATGCATATAGTTTAATTAACTTCCCTGAGAACAGTATAGATAAATTCAAGTGGGATTAAAGGCTAAACAAAGTCAAGTAGTCTGGTGTCTTCATGCAGTTTACCCCTCCCTGCTGTGTCCGTTGCCCTAGGGAAGAGCACCTGCTAAAAGTCTTGTAGAAGGGAAAATTCACCCTGGGAGAATGATCTTTGAGCATGGAGCAAACAATAGAACAAATTCAGTGGTGGAAGACATACTCAGATCCTTTACTCAATACAAGTAGGAATATCACAGTGCAAAATCTATCAAAAGTATTAAATTTACATGCTGAATCACCCCTTTCTGACTGTTATATTATTATATATATAGGGCTACAACTAACAGTTGTTTTCATTATCAATGAATCTGTAGATTATTCTTGTGATTAATCATTTACACTATTTAACTGTCACAAGACTGTGAAAAATGTGTCCAAGGTGATGTCTTAAAATTATTTTTTATCTGACTAACGGTATAAAACCCAAAGACACTGATATAAAACAGAGACGTCCTTCAGAAGGTGGAACCAGAGGAGGTTTGGAATTTTCACTTGCTAAAAGTGTTCAATGATTATTGGATTATCCAAATTCATTGAATAATTAGTGCTATTATTGATTCTTTGTGTAGGCAGCATTAATGTTGCAGCTTGTCGAGGTGGAGCTAATTTTAAATTCAATTTTATTTGTATAGCGCCAAACCAGACGTGACAATTGTTGGGTATAATTTAATGTACTAGGCTACATATTTTATTTGTTCATTATATGTTTGTATGTAAAATCTTTAGCTCTGCGATATAAAGGAACTATGGCTGTAGTGGAATAAAAAGTACAACATTCCCTCTGAGATGTTGTGGAGTTGAAGTATAAAGTAGCATCAAATGAAAGTACAAGCTGCTTAAAATTGTACTTAGTGCTTAGTTACTTTCAATCACTGATTAAAGTTAAATGGACTCTTGTTAAATAATAACCCAAATGGAATTACAAATCGGGGGTTCAGTTCAGGACAGTTGGGTCCATGAACATGAAACCCTTAATAGAGCCTCATTCCCATTTAACTATGGAACCTATGATCCCCTTTCACAAAGGGCTTAGCAACACAGTGTGATTGTTTGCAAGTATCAGGAATGCAGTAAGAAGATTTGGTTACTCGGAGTGTTTCAGTCTGTGGCATAATCAGTCCCCTCCTGGAGTAACTGTTCTTGATTCGAGCTGTGATCCTTTGTCTTTGTGAATTTCCTCCATGTGTGCCTGACCAGTAAGTGGATTCATTCACAGACTATAAGCCAGTTAACCTTAAAAAATGTCTATTTTTAGAACAAGTGTGACTGGCCTATAGTGTATTGTTTTTTTTATTTTCTTGGCATTTCGGTTTATTTGACGAATAGTAGTCAGAGACTGGAAAGGCAGGGGAGAGAGAGGAGAGAGGATGACAGGCAGCAAAGGGCTCTGGGCCAGACTCGAACCCGGACCGCTGCAGTAGGACTCTGACAGCCAGTGGGCTACTGGGCCGCCCCTAGTGTCTCGTCTTATGGGCATTTGATCACCCCTTTGCATGTTTATCTCTTTGCATATCTATGTGCGATTGAACTAGTGGCAGGTTTTCACAAACCTGTTCAGAGAACATCTTACAATATTTACATTTGCTGTTTAACTTTCACAGCAGAGACATATATGAAAGCAGCTTTTCCTCTGTGCCTCCTGAGTGTTTTCCTCCATTTCCACAGGGATTTCTGTTCTCTAGGATGCACGGATATATACTATGTTTGTGTGTGTGTGCATCAGTTACAGTATGCGGAGGCCAGTTGAGTGCTCAGCACTTGAGTCTCATGGCGAGTCTGAGGGAAAAGGTTACTGTCAGAGGACATGTTGAGCTTCTGGTGAAAGGTCAGGCTGTTACAGTGGCATGAGGCCTTCGTCCAGATGGAAACCACTAATTACAGGCCTAATGTCCAGAGAGACTGACTGATCTGTCACACAGTTTGAAGCTCCAGGACAGCAAAGGCTGCGACGATTGCCCAAAATACAACCACATCCAGGTTGCCTGCTTCGTCTTTCTTCCTCTCTGTCATGCTCATGTTCTGCTCTGATAAAGGTTAGTGAGGTTTAGCTTTATCAATACATCCTCATGCACTTTGCGGTTCCTTTCTTCTCTGCTGCGGACTAAGGTCAAAGAGGTAATAATTCAACACTAATTGGTTCTTTAGTATAAAGAGTCACCCAGTTGTAATTTATGCTTGGCTTCTTCTGGCTACATAATTAATGTTCTCTTTGAAGAGGCGGCTTTGACCATTGCTGTTCACTTTCCATCCTCTCTCCGTTCCCAAACGGTGGAGTCGGGAAACAAGCTCTTATATCATGCTCATCTGCCAGCATGGAGCCAGAAAAGCAGAGAAGGGGACAAAGCCGATGGGAGGGTCAGCCTCGTGCCAGTTGTTATTACAGTCCTATTGTTGGCGGACCTTTTGGTCAAACCGCAGCCTAATTAAAGTGAAACACAAAACGGGAGCTATTGTAAGCATGCCGGGGATGTTATTTGATGTTTAGGTGCAAATAGCTGCCAAGGGCACAGTAAATCTATGTGATTATAGCATGATGCAAAGCCTGATGTCACACTTTCCCCATTTACTGTGATCAATAACGGGATGAGAGAGATGAGTGCTTGTAATAATCACAGATAGATGATGAAATTAGACCACAGTGTAGTGTGTCATGTGCTAAAAAAACTCAAATGAAGTTTCATCTCACCTTACGTGTGGTTCTGCAAATGCATGCTTTTCTGCTCTTTTAATGCATTCAGGTGACAAGGAAAAAAAACATAATGAAAGCAGTGACCATGGCCTACGTGCCTTAAATCAGGCATCCAGTTTAGCCCCAGGTGTATGTGTGTCTCTATGTATGGACGAATGTGTGTGGATGTGTTGGTGTGAACACGAGTCTGCCATATGGATCTTGTCTCTGGACAGGCTGTGACAGCTAGAGAAAGAAAAAGGGAAAACATGGCAAATGACATGCATGTAAACACACACGCACACGAGTAAGATGTCCGTGATATCGCCATGGCGAAGAGCCCTTGAACCCCTGAGGGAGAATGTGGTGTGTGAAGGGGTGTGTTTACCCACCAGCTGCCTCCATACCCCACTAACGCCGAGGTCCTTAGAGCAGTTGAATACCTGACCTGTGTTAAACTCTCAGTGGAGGAGGAGATGTGAGCCCAGACAGGCTCAGTCACACCTCAAATGTCAGATTCTTGGAAGCACAGATCGATCAGTGAAGACCTTAAGCTGGCTCTGATTGACTCTGCCCTGTGGGACAGACTGAAGGGGCCTTTCACAGGAAATTGGTATTCACAAGGGATTCTGTGCACGTCAGTGCTGGACTGGACACAGACTTGAAACACAAGACCGCTTTTATACAACTTCTGTCACACTGGTTTTCAAGGCAGTTTGCAAGAGCTGACTCGAATGAGCATACTGCTGTACGGCCACACTGCCTGAAACTGGATGTTATGTGTTTTCTGTGTATATTTAACACTTTTTCCTGCTGTCCATCTCATCTAAGTCTTTACATTGTTTGAATGGACATTATGGTTGGACAGCAACCAGACCACAAGGAATCACAAAGCAAGCACCATTGTCATATCTAATCTAAAATCTAATTGAAGTTTTAAATAGCAAGATCTCTATTTTTGTGTCAGATATTTTGATGTACACCGTGAATTCTTTCCACCTTATTTACAAAATGTCCACACAACTGTTGTTTTCAGAAGCAAAATGTCTACTTGTTGTGGTTCCAGTTTTACAATTTTAGGCTACGTTCAAGGCTTTCTTGAACGTGTGGTCTGTTGGAAAACACTCTAGCCTCTTACTGTATATTTATCATGTGCTTTGATGTCTTAATTTAGGGCCGCTCCGGACACTTTTTAAACTTTTTTTTCTCAATTAACTATAGAAGCCAAACAAAAATAAATGCACTGTTTGTTCAAGATGGGAACAATGAGCAAAGGCTCTGAACATTAGGCTCAGCTGGGCCTGACAGAGCACAGCTCATCCGGCCTCGTCTGGGAAACTCACACACACACACACATACACACACAAAGCCATTGAAGAGACAGGAATGGAACCCCAAGCGAGTGTGGAATGGAGGTCAGACATCGAGGACGGGAAGAGAGTAGAGTTCAAAGAGTAACCATTACTATAAGTTCTAATAATGTAGGATTAACTGTAACAGTGCACTGTAAAATAACAGACTGATCATAGTAGAGTGCTCGCTCTTCTGCTGCTAAAAATGAATTTAGTAAATGTGCCGTATACCGGTAGATTTTTTTTACGCAAATCACCAATAATCAGAATCATTAAACGATATCTGTGTCAAATATTTAGCTATGGTTTTCCCCCGAGGCGAGGGGGAATGTAAGAGTACATAAATAAATTATAGTGGTGATCAAAGATACAAAGTCATACAATTATAAGGACATATTGACTCCTAGAGTTACAATCAGTGGTTGTACTAGGCTCTGGAGATAATCTAGATCTTTTTTATATGATAATAATATCTCTTATGTTATCGTCAGATAGGTGAACATTTTCAATCAAAGGCAGCTCTATCATTAATCTTAATTACAGTTGACCTGTGTGCTCTTGTGCCCTCTTTGACCCGTAACACCGTCGCCACTCTTTATCCTGTCCTGTGTGCAGAATAGGTCCATTAAATGGTATGTAGAGACCAGGTGAATCTATCAAGAGCACAGCTCCCCGGCTCCACCAGCTCTGTGACCTTCCCTGTTGCCCTGTCTTTATCTCGACGGTCCCGTCTGCCTGGGCTTTCAGCCTGTCATTGCTCATGACTATGATTCATTGCAAGGTACATTAGGGCGTTCTTCCCCTATCTCCCCTCTCCGCCTCTCTCTCTCTCTCTCTCTCTCTCTCTCTTTGTCCCTCCATTTCAAACTTTCTTGTCTTCTTTTTGCCCTACTCACTCAGTCGGGGCGAGGTAGAGACATTCTGCGACAGAAAATATACTGAGACGAGCTCATCAGTCTGACGACTCTCTCAGGCTTGATGTCTCCTGCTTTCACCCTTTAGACTGATGGCTTTTTAACAAACTGGGCGTGCATGTTGTGTGTCACAGTCACAGCTATCCTCCATCCCTCCCTGCCCGCTCACTGCATGTTGCATTGTGCTTGGATGTTTTTTCATTCTTGAGCCGTGACTAAGAGCTTATTATTGTAATAACGGCACGTTGACATCTGGGTATCAAGTGTCATGAAAGCATGGCAGCTGAGGGGCTTTACTCCATGTTGCTGGGTGTGACACCAGGCCAGTAGCATTTACACGTGGCAGCCGAGAGCACACACTTACCTTCTATGCGGCAAAGTGTTTAACTGCCGTCTGTGTGATGTTTAGTGCCTGGCTCCTGTCCAGATCGTCTGTGAATTCAATTTCTAAATGGTTTACAGCAGAAAAGATGGATGTGACATGTCTTTGGCCTGTAATGTCCTTTCTAGCTAAAGCAGTTTCTACAGTAGCTGCAAATATTTTGCTGCCTGCTCTTTGTGATACTTTATTTGAGTTTTTAAAAGTGTGCACCATTAAAAGGCTGAGAGTAGAGGAGTAGCATGGGGCCATTCTTCATAGGAAAAGTTGTGTCTGCATTTTGTTACTTTATGAAAAATTCCAGGCTCAGTATTACCAATAATTTAACTATTGATGTTATCATAGATCGTATCTGCTTTCCACTTAAAGGCAGACCAAAGCAAATATACACAGATCAACTCAACGCTCTCTCTTTTTTTTCACTGTTAAGTCCTCTCGCTGTACAAGCCCCTGCCTCTCTCCCATACTCTCTTTCTCTGAGCCCTAAAAAGCGACGGCTCTGCCTTTTGTGCCGAGCGAGACGCTTCCTGTCGCTTGATGCTGTGTTTGCTTTTCTGAGCCGGCTCCCAGAGAGCTGTTGTTGTCCGCTGCTGTTTTAGCATTCATGCCTCTCCCTCTCTTTCTACCCTGAATGAACCCCCCCACCCCTAACCCCTTTCCTTTCCCATTCCCACCCTGAACTCGAACACACCTACCTACTCTGGATTAGGACTTGTGTTCTCCTCAGACCATCCCAGCACCCAGATACACATATGCAAACTGCCCTCTGCAACCTCTCTTATCAGCTTATTTGTTATTGTATATCTTAGTCTCGGAGTCTCGGGGGTCTGACTAACCCCCTATCACTCCCTGTGTGTGTGTGTGTGTGTGTGTGTGTGTGTGTGTGTGTGTGTGTGTGTGTGTGTGTGTGTGTGTGTGTGTGTGTGTGTGTGTGTCACTCTGCACATACATCACACACACAGTGATAATATTGCTGCTGCTGCTGAGCCAGCTAAGAGAGAGAAAGAGAGAGGGGGGAGTTATGAGAGGAATGTGGGCTGACATGACTGCACAGGTCTGCCCTCCAGATATAGCAGACAGGCAGTGACTGATGGAGAAGAGACTCGGGCCTCCAAAGATCTCAGCCTCTGTTATACCATCAGAGCTTATGGATGAAAACAAGATTAAATGTTATCTGCAGAATTAACATCCCTATTGGGAGTGATGTAAAACATAGCTGTTAATTAACACTACATGCTGAGAAGTGGCAAAGTAGTTATTAAAGTATATAATGTAGTTGAGTTTTTTTTTTATATATATATGTCTGATTCTTTTGATTAATCTTCAGTTAGTGTGACTGATTCTTGATCACGCACAACCTGAAAGCCTGAGCCCAGCACTGTGCATGCTTCATTCAGATGGAGCAGCTGCTCCTTCGGATCCCATTGTTACCACAAATGCTCGGTTGGACAACAATCAGTGGCTACACTTTTCTAACTCATATTTTATTTAGTATTTTAACAAATCACATTTAAGGTACATAGATGCACACTGGCATGCTGCTAGGGAGATTAACAGTAACATAATTAAATATTTACTGTATGGTCATATTAACAAAACATGACATTTATTAACATTTAACAAGAGTCTACAGCCGTGCTACCAACTCTGCTCACAATGACAATGCTAAAATGTGGATGTTTAGCAGGTTTAATGTTTACCACGTTCACCGTCTTACGGCTTGTTCACATATCGACCACCTGAGTAACGTGTGGCGTCTACGGTGCGTGACTGTGTCTTAGCGTGGGAGTATGGGAAGTATTGGACAGATAGAAATTCTGACCTGCTGTTGGCACCAGATGAAAAGTCAGGGGATTGCCAAAGTTATTACAGTTCATCCTGTGGGGAACTTGAATGAAAAGTCAGCGACAGTCATCCTATCAATCCATATAATATTTGTTGAGGTATTTCAGTGGACTGGACCAAAATGGTGGACTGTTCAACTGACCAACTCTTTGAAAAAGTAGATAAAAACACATTTAGCTAAAAGCACATTTTCATACCAGTGACCACCAGGTTCGATCAGTGTGAGAACAATAAACAAATATTTTACATGGTTTGCTTCTGAAGGCAGGATGCGTATCAGTTCAGTTGCCTGCTCTCCTACTGTTTGTCAGCCGCTCACCTTGAAACTAGTTTTAAACCGGGGTAACTGGCATCCATAACGCCAAAGCAGACAAGTGAAAGCAATCAGAAATAACACATTTTGTCAACAGTTCTTCAGAGCTCGGGGGGTATTCATTACTGCAGTGACTTAGAGCTGTGATTTTTTATTCCTGGCCTCAGGACTCAGAGTTCTGCTGTTTTTCTATCCCATCAGGTAGTTAATAACATTAACCTGGCTCATGTATGGATCAGTCACTGGTTAATAAATCAGCAGGGCTCTGTCCTCAGACCTCTGGCTTAGAGCAACTGTAAACAAACACATGGCTGCATGTCCAATCTTTAGCATCTCACTAGAGCTAATGCTGTGTGTATAGACACATAGATGTACCCAAAGATATTTAATGCAGTGCTTATCCCAAACAATTAAAAAAACATTGATTCTGTTTTTATAACAGCTCAAGCAGAACGGTGGGTTTTTTCCAGATTAAAAAATATGTGAAACTATACATGTGCAAGTGAAACTACCCAAGTAGAGTTTGATCTCTGGTCTGACAGAGGTGAAAGGCTGATGGTGGGCTGGATACATATATAGGCATACAGCCTCATAAGGTATTGCATGTAGTCAGGAAGAGGAGGCAGGTCTTAGCCAGAGGGTGAGCTGTGTTTGGTGCTGATGAGAGAGAGAGAGAGAGAGAGAGAGAGAGAGAGAGAGAGAGAGAGAGAGAGAGAGAGAGAGAGAGAGAGAGAGAGAAGGGCACATTAATACCATCATCCCTAATGTCAGTCACTGTATCTGGGTTTGTGCTTATTGCTCGCACTGTCAGGAGGTGGTGGTGGGAGTGTAGGAGATGTCCATTCACTGACAATCACTGATACCAAATACACACATAGGTGCACAAATAATGCATACAAAACCCACAGTCCTAATACATAATGTCATATGTTATATGATTGCTCTATAGGCTATGGCGTCTCTTCAGTCAATGATGGATCTTTATCTCATTTTTACACCATATACCAGCGCCTCATGTTATAACGAGAAATGTTTGCTTTAGCAAGATATAATCTAGATACAAAATAAAGTGATATGTTGTTAAAACAAATTTCTTGTAAAAACTGAATCATTTGGTATCTAGTTATAACTAGAAAATATGTCATAATAACACGAAAAATATCAAATTTTAATGGGAAATGGATGTTTTGAAAACTTTAAAAAGATATATATTTTTGTGTCATGGTGGCAGCAATACACTGCTATATTCAACAAAATGTAAGCATGTCGGCTTTTAGGGCTCTTTGACTATTTCCAAATGTACTCAATGGACCTGGATCAGAATACTGTAACTTTCACAGGTTCATTATGTGAATTGGAGGCCTACAATGTCTCACAGGCATACTTCTGACTCAAGAGAGTCTCCCTGGCTGTGAGCCCCATTCGCAAAGCTCACTGGAGGGATTGACGAGGAAGACACAGGAAATAAGTTATCTATCCAACAGGGGGGCCTGCAACGCCAAACAATGGCCCAGAGGAAGTCTTTCCTACGAACTCTCTACTGTTATCAGGCGCTGAATACGCTGTAAGTAGGGTGTACGAGGTGATGATGCTCTGTGAATTGCACACACATACAAAAACACAACAGGCTGGACGTGCTGCTATGCACGTTCTTCACCCAGAGGAGAGATCAGAGAGAGCGTCAGAGGCTTAAATGGGATCTAAGAAGACATCCTCTAAAGGAAAACACGACCAGGCATTAATGGACGCTGAGAGACCCAGAACAGCATATAATGGCATTACATTTGAAATTTGATGTTGTTTCCTGTGGTTGTATGACTTAATGGCTTTCTTCATGGCCTGTTCATGTTGTCAAGAAGCTAGCTTTCACACCATATTATGGGCACTCTAACCTCATTATGCATGATATTGACTTTGGCTCACTTGTGTCTTATGATGTGATGTATGTTTTTTCCTCTCTTCTCCATCTACAGAATATTGATGTGACCAACTTCAGCAGTAGTTGGAGTGACGGCCTGGCTTTCTGTGCCCTCTTGCACACATATCTGCCTGCCCATATCCCGTACCAGGAACTCATCAGTCAAGATAAGGTAGGATACTACAGGAAGACACACACACACACACACACACACACACACACACACACACACACTCCAGTACTAATCTCATTTCAGTCTCAACAGGTAGGTCAGTGCTTCACCAGTAGATAAAAAGTGCAACCTAAGCACTCTAAACGGAAATCAGTGTATTTATAGCAGGGACACACACACGTAGGACACGTTCCATGCACACAAATTCTCTCCGCATTCCATGACATTTATTGTTTCCTCACACACATTTTCTCCAACCCCTACATCCCCTACGTCGTATAAATGCCAACTCACTTCCATACTTGGATTCAGTCATCACTGGGTCGTGATCCACACATACTTATATATTCTTCAGCTTTTTCTGCGAAAATCCCTTCCTTTATATGAGGTTGAGTTAATACAAAAACCGACGTCATGAGGATATTTACCAGGGAAGACAAATGCGTTTGTTTACTACGGTGAATTCTTCACAGTGGCTTGGCAGAGCTCAGTTTGCCTTAAAGAAAGAATAGCTGCTAACTTCTTTGGACCTGTAGTAAGTGTTGTTTCTGATTTGTGAGTAGAGCAAACAAACTGCATGCTCATTCTCTTGTGGTCCTCTCTCCGACATAGATTTACAGAATTGTGTCTCCAGAAAACGCCACACACAAAGCCACAATAAGTTGTTTGTGGAAAATGTGAACCTGTAAACTGTGAAAATGGTCTGCTTATACGGTGTAGGTCTGAAAGATTGCATGTTTGCCAGCAGGAAAATAAAATCTCTGTAATGCTTTGAAGCCATTTTTTCCAGGAGTAATTTTTTCCACCATTAAGCTGCACATTCCAGACTTCCTTTATGAAGTTGTATACATTTTATAGGTCTGCAATATTATCCACACAGCATTAAAGCACAGCCAGAAGATGAATTATGAATGTAGCTTTTGTGTAGTCATACTGTAACTGAGGGCAGCAGCCACTGTATGGCTCAGTGTTGACGGCTCTGTAATGTGAACATGCAGGTGATATATACATTAGCATTGAAAACAGTATGGTTCTCTGGGGACTGTTGGTCTTTTTCGCCTGCTACAACATTAAAACAGTAGACAAACACCTCCGACCTGGCCTGACGCATCCTACGTGACCTCCTATTAGTCATGTAGGATGTGTGTGGGTGGTCCCATTGGCGTTACATTGAGCTGATGACAGAGACATTGCGCGGCCCATCTCTCTGAATAATTCAATAGACGCGTGTTGGCTTTAATAACTCTTGCTGAGTGACTTTCCCCGAGGCCCAAACACCCAGCCTCTTCCCAGTATAATCTGTCCTCCAATAATCCCATTACTGCCCTCCTTCGCCCTTTATCATAGATGTAAGAAAACAGGGTTATAGGTGGACTTATATTTTAGGTGAAAGAGAGGTTGTTCTTTCACATAGCAGTCTACAGCTGCAGAACTAATTATTAACAATTCATAATTTATTCATTAATCATCCCAGCTGTGCTGATGTCTAGAGGCAGGTTATATGATGGGTTTCGAGTGCTGGTGAGAGTCGCGATAAGCAGTTTAAGGACCTGCACTCTCAATTCAAAAGGCATAAATTGAACTTGAGGTCGAGAGAGACTGAAAGAAGCCAAAGATATTATGTTGGTAAGTTCAGGCTTCTATTAACAAAAGGGGCATCAGGCTAAATCTAAAGGGATTCAGTTCTTGGGGATGTTAGTTAGGCTCACTGACAGGTCTATTTTGAGAGGTTTTGTCCAGTATAGCTTTACACTTATAAACATAAGGGATAATATAATACACTGAAATTCTCACACAAACAAGCTATGGCTGACATATGCTTTAGTTAGTTTGTAAAGGATTATAAATGTATTTGTGGGCTTACTGTTGCTGTTTGAACCTCCATGTGTGGTGTTGTAGGATGACGTGGTGCAGGGAGTTTCACAGTGCCTCAACACCCAATGGTTTGTTTTCCTTCAGGTTCGGAATCTGACCCTGGCTTTCCAGGCCGCCGAGAGCATTGGCATCAAACCCTCCCTGGTGAGTTGATCTGCCACAGACCTCACACACACGCCCACACACAAATAAACCCATTTAGATAACACAAGTAGACCCTTTGATTAGACTAATTGGAACCAGTGCACTTTGATTTGCCAAACTTTCAGGATGTCCATCTTCAGAACAGAGCCCCACAGCCATTGTGTTGGACCATTTTTCTTCCTGGAAGTCTTGAGCTTAACTCTGTCATATCAGTTAGTGAGTCCTTTTTTGCCTGATTGCCTTGAGCCTCTGTTCCAGCACTGTGCCCTGGAAATCTACGACATTTTGCATCAAGAGAAAAAAAACGTAATGCATAATTCAGGTATAGTTTGAGTTTGATTAGCTTAGTTGCATTGTGAAAAAATTAGCAGCTCTGGTCAGAAATGGTTGAGTAACAACCAGCTGCTTAAGTGAAATATTTAGACTTTGTGAGTAAATGTCTGTGTTTTGCCATGCTGTAAACACTCAAACTCTAATCACCCACATATTTCTATCCAGTGACGCTGTGCAAAGTGCTAATGGTAGCTGAAGTGAACTGTCTACCTTTTAAAGGTCCAGTGTGTAACATTTAGGAGGATCTGTTGGCAGAAATGGAATAGAATATTCATAGGTATGTTTTCAAGTGTATGATCACCTGAAAATAAGAATCGTTCTGTTTCTGTTACCTTACAATGAGCCGTTTTTATAGTTTTTTTATCCAAACGTTTTGGCAATTCTTCCAGAAGTTGTTGGGATATTTCAAACAGGACCAAAGTGGACGACCGCCCTAGCCTGACATATCCTACGTGACAAATTAGTCATGTAGACATGCCCGCGATCATTGCCAGCCATCCTTACTAAAAATGACATGTTGGCCTTTCACAGAGCGTTAAATGTTAGACTATTTCTTGGCCAAGTGCATTGACTTCCTGGAGTCTTGGCTGGTTGCATGGCAACCTCACAGTAACAAAAAGAAATGATGTGAGGGTCATCTAACTCTTGGCAAGAAAGGAGATAAACATAAGTAAAGTAAATAGAAGTAAAAGTATTCATTTATTTTTAGGATGGATTTTCCCTTCAATCCACTGACAACATGGTTTAAAATAAATGAATCCTTTCTCTATAACATTAAAAAATAATGACAAACACAAACTTGGCCAACCTTCTTCATGAGGACTGTGTGCGTATGGTTTGAGCAGCTCATTTCAAACCAGAGAAAAACACTGACAAAAACATAAATTCAGAAGTCTGTCCAGTGAAACGAAACTGTTGGTAGAAAATATTGTGTGTCCTATAAGATCTCATTGACCACAGTGAGACGCGGATTAAGAAAATATATGTTTAGGGCCTTTACAATCATGGTGATTATTTGGGATAAAACTACATCATTGTACTTTGGCTGTGAACTGTCCCAGATCCTGACTCATTGTCTTATATAAAACTTCACTTCAGGTCATATATCAGGATCTGCTCACACAAACACACAACCTTTATGTTTTTTTACCACTTTTTTCATGTTCTTTTCAACACACATATCACTTCCAGTAAGAGTGTGGACACTAAACAGTTTAATGCTGACCAGGTCAAGTGAATTCCTCACGCACACAACTTCCTGAGTAAACAGATAAAAAGGTCAGATTAAGAGGAATAATCTGCAGCCAATGGGAATAACGTTTTCCTCCCCAGACCTACTTGTATTGGTGCTGCACACACTGGTGGTTGCAGAGTGTCTGAGACATGTAAGGATTAAACTAATGTGACCTCATCTGTGCATGACTTTCCCGCATTGTTACTCTCTGTGCACTTCTGATGGAAACAGATGAATGTAGTTGGATATTTGTTCTTTCTAAAAGTCCAACAAAAAGAACTTCTGAGATGACATAAAAAATACACAAATCAGTCTAACAGCTCGTTTGCTCTAAATCTGGAAGAAGCCAGCTGGACATCTGCAAGGAAGTAAACCAGCCTTAAATGTTTCTCGGAGACCAAAGATCACATTTCTTTGTCTTATTAATTCTCCATTACGTGCTTGTGGCCACAAGATTGGATCCACTGACATGGCAAACTTGTTCCCATGTCAGTGAATTAAAAACTATAAACAAATAAACAACCACTGGCTCTCTCTAGTCTCTTTTGACAGACTTACCATATGTTGTTTTCTACTCCTTCTGTCTTTGCTGCATAAACAAAACCCTCGGACACAGCCCAGAGAGGAGCCGATCCTCCTTCTGTTAGGAGGTTGAGACATCATGGAGGTGACTGTACTGAAAGCTGCCGGGGCGCCAGTCATGTGAAAGCTTGGTTCACTGTTGACTCATCACTGTCAGCCAGGACTTGTCTCTAAGGGGCCGCCTGCAGCCTCACACAGCTGATCAGAGTCTTGAGCAGAGTCTCATAATGCAGTGTGTCTTAACACATTTTAAGGAATTTTCATTTTATACTGAACAGAACAACACATGTATTTGTCCTGCAAAAGCTCATTACACTCTCAAAACATTTAACTTTTGTTTCAGAAGTAAATCATAAATAAGTTCATCACTGCCACCAAAGTGACGTGTTATTGGTTAGGTCAAGGCAGTCAAATGTCTAAGAACTGTATGACACAAAAATGTTTCTTTATGTGATTTCTCATTGAGTTGAGGCATGTTTTGTCTGACAGCTGTGCAGAGACCTACTTTCTTCCACACAGAAAGTTGATCAGGAATAAGAAAAACAAGAAAAACAAAGTAAATGCCCCCCAACACTTCATTGGCCATCCAAACACTCAGAGGGGAGAGAAATGATAGAGAAGTGGCATCTGTACACTACATTAACCAACATGTGGTTCTTTTTATGACACCACCAAATTACTTACTGCATATTTGAAAGGTTGTGACATTGACTTGAATATTTTGCATCTGAGGATTTACCTAATGAGCCTGTCAATGAAGACATCTGACTGAGAGTAATACATATTTTAAAAGCGGTGTAATCGATTTTAATCACAGAGCCGAATGCATTTGAAGATATTTGTATTCATACATTTCAGTTTCTGTATGAAAGCAGAATTCACGCACTGTTTTGAGAAACATTATTTTCATTTGATAATTGCACCAAAGCAACTGAAGAAAAAATGAGTGAGTGGTTCAGTTAACAAAGAAGAATAATATTAAAAATGTTTACAGTTTTACACCGAGCCCATGCGTCCCATTCCCAGTACCATACGTTTGATGCTGACCTCCCTCCTCTGTGTCTTAAGTGAAAAGTAGAGACAGCTAGTCTTACCCACAGCCTGTGGTCTTGCTGGGAAATACAGAGGTTTTGGTATATTATGGGCCAGGAAATGAATAAATTATTATATCTTATAATAATAATATAAAATCAGTATGCATACTAATGGGTTTATTTCTGATTTCTTTATAAAAATGCCAATATTCAGTGCAAGAAAGTGCACACTTCTGAACTGGATAACAGACACAGTCCCAACTAAAATACAGTGGTATAAGGTCATACTTAAATATATTGCCAGATTGCCAGATACTATGTATTTTGAGCATTTTATGTCCGATAATGGATTAGATATACTTTTTACGTAATGCCTAAGTCTCTTTCCTGTTTGTGAGCCAAGTTGTTTTGTGTGTTGTTTTGCTCTGAAAAAAAAATAAACGTATACTTAAAAAAATACATACGATGGACTGATTTTGGGTTGTGTCCGTCTGATGTGATGAAACTTGTGCACATTCTTGTCCTGTGTTCTCATGTTTAAATCTGACTGGGCTAAATCTTTAACATTCACATTCATGGCATTTATTAAGAGTGACTTCATAATAACACTGCTCACCATATATTACCAATATTACCAGTATTTACATAAAAAAACAATGAAATATCACACTGTTGGTGACAAAAAAGATCATAATTTCTTTAAATTATTTTTCTTTGTTCAACATAATGTATACAGGTCAAAGGTGCCACAAATGTGTGTGAATGGTTGATAAGATGGGAGCAAGTTTCAGGCCTTTATTTGTTGTTTGGCTGCGAACAACAAAGATTATATAAAGAATTATGGAAACTGCTATTTGCAATCAATTTTAAGTATGAGTTAAGTAATGGAAATATTTTCAATTTGTCGCACTTAAAAGCCTCCTGTGAGATGACAATACCAACAGTGGTCTCAGATCTATAAAACCTCCACCTACCTACTTAATTGTTCTTTCCCCTCTTTTTTGTGTCAAACAGGACATTGAGGAGCTCATGAAGACAGACAGGCCTGACTGGCAGAGCGTCATGCTGTACGTCTCTCAGATCTACAAGTACTTTGAGACCTGACCAGCGTTGAAAAGAGGAGCTGGAGACTGTCATCAGAGGCACTGCAACACCTTTCTGTCATCATCTGTCAGCACTACATTCACCTACCGGACAGACCGACCTCTGCCACCTCAACCCCTCTCCTGCTCAACGTTTGACACTAGAGACATGGCCGAGGAATTGAGAAACAGTCACAGAGCGGCTGTTCTCTCATAACAGGACGCTACAGTCAGTGCTGAAACCCAAATGGACAAAACCTGCAGTCAGGAGACACATAACCAGTTTGAACATGTGCCAAATATTCTGACAAAATTATACAGGACTATCTATGCATGGATAAAGTGGAACCTTCTGTCTGAGTGTGCAGTGTGACGTCTCCTTTCACTCAACAACAGAGAGTGAACTCAACTTTTGGTACATTTTGCTGAAATGTTGCTTCAAAGACTCGATCAGTTCTCACATCGAGTGCTTATTGTGAACACGCTGGAGTTCTACTTTGCAGAGCAGAAAGTATTTTGACAGGTTTGAGTTGAACTGAAGCCTTTATATTTTCCACCTTTAATTGTGTGTGTCCTTAAAGATAGATATAAACCCTATAGCTGCCATCTGTGACGCGACACTAAACTGATTTAACACGACGAGAGTTGCTGAATAGTTTTGTAGAAATATTTTTTATGAAAACAGATTGATCTCTATGTTTGCTTTGTTTACAGCATTAAGGATTGGCTGAATCAAACCGTCGTACTGTGCCCTCCTGTGTCGTTTCTTCACGTTTTCCATCAAGACTCTCTCAACAACTATGGTACTGCAGCTGCTTTGCAAAATATACATATATATTTGGCATGCCATGTTAAAGAGGATGACTTTTACTTGTAGGAGTTAAGGCACAACACGATTTAGACAAGCCTCCGTTTGCAGATGCCCTTATGTTTTGGAAGATAAAAAGTGTTATTTATTTATTTACATGCATCCTGAAAAGTGAGAATGTGGACAGATATGTATGCAGTTTTCTATTAACGGATGTCAGACTTGGAGGCCTGTTGGATTGATATTGCTCAATAAAGGATTGTCAAGTTTTATATTAAATCACTCACTTTTTGTTAAGTGTTCTCCAGGTTATGTTGGGACACAAAGACGCTCCTTTTCAGTGAAGCTACTATGTGAATGCACCAGCTTCTCAGTGTGCTGCTCTGGTTGAGGTTAAACTGCTTTTCCACTGTGCCCAGTAAAGCTCTGTGCCAGGGCTGTAAAACATTTGGGTGTGTGGGAACACTGAGTGGAAACAGTGGCAGCGGGTACCCATGAAGTAACACTTAGAGTTAATTGAAATATCTCAATAAAAGTGAGTCTGAAGAGAATTTAAAAAAAGGCTTGAATAAGTAAAGGAAAAAAACTTTATAAGGTCTGTTTGGTAAAAAAGAAAAGTGTGGAAGCATTCTGTCTGATCATGTGGAGAGTTTAGTGATCATCATGAGACAAACACCCAATAATGAAGCTAAACCATTTCAGTTTGCATTAAGATCATGAGCCACAGATCTCTTTAAAACTGATTTCCACATATAAGCATTACTTTTTACTCTTACTTCATCTCATGCCTTTGCGTCAGCCAGAAGCGGAAGGTAAACAATATTTCGTAAAAACGTGAGGAAATCCATTTTTTTTGGCTGCGTTTGCCTCCGCTGAGTCTCTGGCGGCGGCGGCGGCGGCGGGGGGGCAAAACGTCGCGATTTCGGCCTGATGGAAACCAGATGAAGTCGAGTGTCTGGGAGTTCTGCGGGCGCGCGTGCGTGTAGTGTGTTGTACAAACAAGACCTCGTTTACATTAAACGGAAAGCACGTGGGGGCGTAGTTGGATGCAGTTTAACCGGCGCGTAAATACGCACGACGGCCCGGTGACGCTCTTGTGCGGGATTTCCACCCGTATTGTGCCACTTGTCACCGCGTGCGAGTGTGTGTGTGTGTGTGTGTATATGTGTGTGTTTGGGGCGTGGCTTCTCTGTGAAATTGAGTTTTCCCCCCTTTTTTTCTGGCGTTTCTCCCTCCACTTCAAAACCGCTGTCAGTGGGGAAGTTGTGTCACACTGTTCCTACGCTACAGATCCTTAGATGCCGCTGAAACGCTCCACGGGTCGGACGCTGTTGGTGTGAAGAACATCCAGAGAAGATGTACAGGTTCATTAAGGTGAGCGGCAACAACGTTCAGTGACTTTCTGACTGTTTTATGGGTTCTGCAGCAGGGCTGGAGGGTTGCTGTATTGTGAGGCACATTATACAGCTTTGGGTAACTTTGAGATGCAGGAATAGTATTTTGTTGCTTTTTCTAACTATGAATAAATCCCTTCCCCTTCCTCAGATGGCTGGTTCTGGAGCTCACACTTGCGGGATATTCCTGGATTACAGCAGAAAGACTTCTTTACTCCTCTGGGACTAGAAGCAGAGACCGTCTTCTCTGTGAACAGCCTGCAGCTTTTAGTCCTTTAACACACTTTGCTGAGATGAAGTCGTTGTACATCGTGATTGAAGTAGTAATTGCTGTTCTCTCCATATCCGGCAACATACTGGTTTGCTGGGCTGTCGCGATCAACACCACTTTGAAGAACGCCACCAACTATTTTCTGGTGTCTCTGGCTGTGGCTGATATTCTGGTCGGCTGCCTCGCCATCCCCTTTGCCATAACCATCAGCCTCGGCATACAGCTGGACTTCTATGGGTGCCTGTTCCTGGCATGTTTTGTCTTGGTGCTGACACAAAGCTCCATTTTCAGTCTCCTTGCTATTGCAATTGATAGATATCTGGCCGTCAAAATTCCTCTAAGGTGAGTCTTATATATTTTTTTATGACTAATGTGAAATTAATCTAAAAAACCTTTAGCTGATCCTGATTTCCCCCCCGGACAATATTACTCATGTAAGCATGGAGAAGAAACCTCAGACTAGAATAGTCACTCTGTAGTTTGCTTTCTTCTAATCAATCCAGTGAATTAAAGTCTTCATGTTGTGGGCCCTGTTGCCTCTTGGATCCAGTTTAGACACCAACCCTGGTACCAACAGGACTGTAACTCACATTGTGCTAAATAGGCAGAGAAATAGAGTTCACTTCATCCTATTTTCATAAAAGAGCTGAAAATAAAAGTCCCTATATATTGATGTGTCCCCTATGGAAAATAATTGAATTCAGGGGCTATAACACGAGTATCAGCTCTGTGATCTCATGAGTCAGTTCCCTGTGAGGCTTAATGCCTTGTGTAAAAATAGCACGATTAATATCTAAATTTAGAATGTTAATTAGCTAATACCTCTCTAAACATTCTTTAAATCTGGAGTTAGAGGCAGACTTTGAAGTGGATTTTCTTTAACCTCTGATTCAGTAATCTAAAGGGTTTAGGTAATGCCACCTTTACACACAGTGTGCTGGTGACTTTGGTGTTTCCGCAGGAGAAACTGAAGAATATGTGAGCGCTTATATAATATGTATAATATGTAAGTTATTTAAATCATTTCCCTCAGTTGATCAGTAGTCCACTCTTGAAGCTCAGCGGGCTGTGTGTGTGTTTCATGCGACACCTCCTGCTGCTCCTGAAAAGCTGCAAAGATCTGTCAGGCAGCTGTTTTGATGTGACACACCGGGAGGAGCCGCTGGATCAATACCTGGCCACAGTGTGTCACTTCCACTGATCCTGATGGCAAAGGCCATAGAGCTCCACTGAGCAGCCCCCGAGCGCAGTCCGCAGTCAGCCTGAGGAAACAGAAACAGGCGGAGGCAGCACAGTGCTGCTTGATATTTCCGTGGATTGAAGAGTAAAAGCTTTATTATCAGATGGGTTTCCAGGCGGTGTTATTTTTGATATTTCACCATAACAGAGAGTTGTCCGTTTATTGTTTTGTATAAAGGCAAGCCTCCCTGCAGTGAATGTTGTGGGCACTGGATGTGGTTTTGGGGGCTGTTCGTGATGTGATGTGCTGTCATTTCCATTAGACTCAAACGCTGGCAAGAAAGGACAGTTTGACACTAGTTTGGGATGAACGTTGTCTGCCATCAACCAAGTGGTTTGTAAAATCCCCATTTGTGCTTCTATTTTTGACGCTCACAGCAGTCTCTGTAAAATGTTCTCAACATGACATTTTATAGTTTCCTCTGAAAGCCCAGCTCCAACCCTCGCAACACACACGTGATAATGAGACCAATGTGTGTATGCTCAGCTCAGATAGCGTGTCCACAGTGATGGCCGGTCTGTGTGTGTGTGTGTGTGTGTGTGAGACCAGTCTGCAGGCCTTTTGGGGGCTACGATTCTCTCAGATAAGTGTTTTCACAGATGGTTTAAGTGGAAGTGAAAAGCCAGAGCCAGATGTTTGAACCCCGTGAGATGATGATGACAGAGCCACACACACCCACTTTCTGCTTGCTTCGAGCCCCCGTATTCCCTGTTTGCATTTCTCAGAAAAAGACCCTCCGGCTATTTTGTCCCTCCGTGCTGTTGAAGCTTTCATATAACCTTTAGCACTTCACAGACCTCAAAGGGTTGTCCACACCCACATCAGCAGCACTGCCTCACGGTGGTCAGGGACAGCATCATCTCACCCAGCTGCTGATTCAACAGATCTCAGCTTCACTTTAATGGATAGTTAAAAGACACTTCTTGCATTTGTTTCAGCACATGTCTGGGGGTGGTGGGCGTAGTACAGTGTCATCCTTGCTTTAAGGTTTCACAAATAATGAAAACTTAAGGTAGTATTAGAGTTGAAGAACCAGACAAGGCTCTGTTGATGGTTGAACTTGAGTCCAGGTGGAAGTATGCTTTAGGATACAGTGAGTGATGTGTCATCCTCAGACTTTAAGTGAGGCATACATTACAGACAACAACAAATACAGAGTCCTGAAGTGATCCGGGTTCAGCTGTGGAGAGTGCAGTTCAATGTAAAAACATGTCTGATAAAGAGGGGAACGCTGGTGAGAAGAGTGGTAAAGGTTGCGTCATTTCTAATGAATGTGGTTTGTGCAGCCTGTCAACCAAATAAATTATCAAGATTTCTGACGACATTTATCTCACCAGCAGCATGATCACGATGTTTAAATCAGACTGAAAGCAGTTGCACACCACGAGGCAGTTAGCTTAGCTTAACTGCTGAGTCCAGATGTAACAGAATCGACCTACCAGCACCTCTAAAGCTCACAAATGAACACATCACTCACTTGTTTTATCCGTACAAAAAGCAAAATGTAAATTTAAGAAGTTCTATGGTGAGGTTTGTGTTGGCACTATTTCTGTCTGTGTGCAGTGAACTTGCAGTGCCTAGCTGAAAGTTACAGGATGCAACTCCCTGTAAAACCACAAACTGGTGTTTTACATTTTGGTTTGTGTGCAGATTAAACAAAGGAGAAATGTTTATGAGTGAGCCTTAGAGGTGCTGGTATGGCTATTTTTGAGCTTTGGAGAGGCTTTATGCTAAGCTAAGCTCGTGGACTTTTGGCTCTAGCTCCATACTAAACTGACAGACACGAGGGCTACTTAACTTAACTGAAGAACTGTTGGACTGGAACATAGTGGAGGTTAAGGGTTAAAGCCATAATTATTACTGGCTGTAGGTTGTAATTGTTTGTATATGTTGCAGTGAAACCAAGCTGACCACTTTTCTGAGAGGAAGAAAACCATCTATAAAAGTTGAAAGGGTATGAGTATGTCATACTCCAAAAACAGACTTGAGGGAAGTACAACTTTCGTGAGTCAACAAAGACCAAAATGAAACATGTAAGCGTCATTGCTGAGACACAGTGTCACACTCTGGGACAGCGAGTGTACTGTTCCCAATGAGAATGTACAGAGAGATTATATCTGTGTTTACCTTTCCCTCTTCTGTCAAAGCAGAACTTGAATGGTCATATCTTAATTGGACTGTGAATGCTTTACAGATTCAATTGTTTACATTGTTTTCTTCTCGACTTGCCTTTACCATTTTAACATCTAACTTGTTTGTTAGAGAGATAATCGTACAATTCAGAATGCAAATGCTGCACGGCTCTGTTTGCATACACTCCTGACAGTCTGGGTAAGGTGTAAAATATCTCCTGTGTTGTCAGTGTGAACGGCCACCTGTTAGATTGTGTTTGAAACAGGACTGCGGACACTGCCCGACATTTAAGTGGATGAGTTTAGTGTGTGTGTCTGTGTGTGTGTGTGTGTGGGGCCCGGCTGAGCCTGTGGCCCCGGGCGGAAGCACAGCGACAGAGAGAAGAGAAGGGATGTGTGGAGAATGGGGCAGGGGAAGAAAGCAAAACAAAGATAGATGCCAGCGTGCTGTCGTCATGCCAGAACTAATCCATTCAGCCGCTCGCCCGTTCCCTGCCTCCAAACAGAGAGAGAGAGAGAGAGAGAGAGAGAGAGAGAGAGAGAGAGAGAGAGAGAGAGAGAGAGGTGATGTGCTGGAGATGGACCCTCTGGGAAATGGCCCCTGTGCGGGAGTAGAGGATGGAGAGAAACAGGGGAATGGTGTGCAGGTCATCGTGAGCTCTGAAGCTTCCTCTGGGCAAAGTGCTATATTATTCATGCCCCCCCCCCCACAGGACGGAGGCGGAACTTGCATGCCACTGATGAATAATTGACTTATTAAAATTATTATACTGCATGGCTGTTTTCATTCTCAACGCCCACTCGGAGGTAAACTGGGCTAATGATTAAGAATATCTTTCAAGTAACATGACTTTCATTTTACTAACAAATTCTCTGCCTCTCTCAAACCTCTAATGGTAATATTTATCCTGCCTGTGCCATCAATGTCAGAGGCTTTCACTGCCGGTTGAACCCACTTCCTTTACGCTTGACTTCGCTTTCATTCCCCTCTTCAGGTGGATTTATTTGTATATAAATCCCACGAAGAACCCAAAGCCACCCAAAATGAAATTGGTGACACTGCTTATATCTCCATGTCAAAGTACTACTACATTGTCCAGAAACATAGAAAAGAGCTATACTGTAGCACTTGGTGACATTTTCCTTCATTACAATGAACGCTGTCCTGCTCAGCACAGCACTGTCTGTACCTCCCTTAGCTGATGTCCACTCACCTGTTCACGGGCTGTTTCATGTTGAATGCGTATTTTAACAGGTTGCAATTGCTGGAAGATCCTTTGTCAACATAAAAGAAAAACAGTAATGGCAGTAAATTGTGTACTACTATCAATAAGGTGTACATTTAAAAATGAATTACTAAAGATTTTAAAATAGTAAACATTCTTTGCTGAGCATACATACAAATCAGGCATTTTTGCATAATAAGGTGAACGCTTCCCCATCCTCAAATGGTCTTACTCACTAGTTACTCATGGCCCAATGGATAGTCTATGTCTGCAGGAACCTGCTTTCTTACTTGTTTAGGATTATTTTTTTTGGTGTTTCTGCCTTTGACAGTTGACAGTGAAAAGGCAGACAGGAAAAAGGAGAGAGAGAGAGAGAGGTATGAGACACAACAAAGGCTTTAATCAAGGTAGATGTCGCGGTTACAACATGTGGCATTTGCTGTAATCATTCAGCTACCAGGGTGCCAGCTTGTATTGCTTATGTCTGATTGTTCTGTGCATCAACCTTTTCTTAAAGGATGTGAGAGTCTGCAGTGTTAACAGTAAGCAAGTACAGTGAAGTGAAACTCACACAGACAATGTGATGCAGAACTGTAGAAGGCTGCGGGTAGTCTACGTTGTTCAGGAGGCACAGAACAGTCAGAAAGAAAGAGAGGGAACACTATAAATACTGTTCTTCATGCTTGAACCAGGTTTTATACTTTCCCATGATCGTTAGCACATTTTACAAATACATTAAGGACTTTTACTTACCACTGTTTAATTGTTTGGTTCACATTTTTCAAGTCTTACTCACACACTCATGCGCATTGAAATGAGTGTCACTCCAGTTGTGCTTCCTGTCCACAGGCTATGATGCAATCCCCAACATTACTCTAATTTAATACAGAGTGCTGAAGCATCATATTAGCTTCAGATTAACTTTAAAATATTTTTTTACACAGAACAAAGGCTGTGGATTTAGTCCCCCTCTGTCTTCCATTGGAAATGAATCATGAAGGGGTCTCTTCAGACTGTGCCACTGTGGACAAAATACAGAAACGTATTATTATTATTATTACAGAAACTAATAACTCTTTGAATGTACATATGGGGATGGGAGTGTTGTTTTTTTGAAAGGTGAACCCATCCTTTACACGTTAATAAATATTATTATCCATAATCAAGTAAACACTGTTTAGAAATAATTCACAATTAAATTACTTAATTTACAAAGATTTATCAACAATAACGTGGTTAATGGGTTGTTAATGACATGACTGATTACTATATGAGTGATTACATATTTAATCATTTAATAATGATTATTCAATCATGAACTAATGGTTTGATGGTTGTAAGTTGTAACAGCAAAAGTCCCTTTCTAAGTTGTGATATGGTGTGATCATGAACTGTACAGCTGCAGTGTGTGTATGTACACGTGCGTATCAGCATATGTGAGTCACTACCGTGTGGTTGCTCGCCCGACTCAGTTTGCTTTAAGCACAGCTCATATGATGGGGACAGTCAGGACGACACCCGCGTGAGTCAGTCCTGCTTTTCCATAAGCAGCCTCGATCTGTGCACCTGCTGTTCATCAGTTCATATCATACTTCAGTGAGGTGACGGCTTAATGGACACATTCTGTAAATCAACCTAACACTCAATAGTTATCCCTTTATCAATCGTGAAAAAACATGAGCTTGAGTTTAGGCATCAAACTACAGAACAGCACAAAGCTGAGACAGATGTGCTGCTTCATTGGCTTCTTTCATTTTAATTTCTTCATGCTCTGTTGGTATGAATACTTGAGTATCTGAACAGACACAAACACGTGGGAACCGGCCTCACACCTCAAGCGAGGCGTATGTTATTTTAGCAATGTGTGTGTCCTGTGTGAATCAGAGCGAAGCAGGATCTGAGATACTGTCAGCTCATAATGTGCTCAGGATGAGTAACATTAAAATATGTCTGTTAGTTTTGCATTTAGACATATTTCCGTGAAAAGTGGATATTATATTGAAATCAATATGGTATGTAATGCCTTTTAGCTATTTACATATTTTCATCTTTTTTTTGTTTGTTGTTTGCACGCTGGTTACTTTTATAATTGAAAAGTCAGAATTACAGGATCATAAAAGTTCAGATAAACTAATCTAATGTTCATTCTTTACGATTTCATGTGTTCAAACCAAACACAGGTTTGGAAGCAGACACTGGAAGCAAACTACTCTGGGTCTGTGTGGTGCATTCACGCGCATGTGTAGAGCTCCAACATTACAATGTTGTTAACAGTGTTTCATTTTATCAGAAAACCAAACAACACATGTCTAATGAATTTGGTAGCTTTTTCCAGTAACAAGATATTTGTTTGAACATGCGTCATTGAACATGTTGTGTATATTTTTAGTCATGCTAGCACAGATGGCAGTCAGTCTGGCAGTCGGTCAACCACTTTGTTCCAGTCCGAAATATCTCAGCAACTATTGGATGGATTGCCATGAAAATTGCTACACACATTCATGTCTCCATCAAGATGAATTTGTATACCTTCTGAACACAGTATTTGTCTTTTTGATGTAGCTGTGGGATTGGATGCTTACATTTGTTCCTGTGTTTCTGATGTTGTCTTTTGTTGTTTGAAAAAAGACTAAATAATGTAAGGTGTCACATTAGACCACACCAACAATCAAAAGCCAACACCAGTTCACTTTCTCTGGGCAAAACAAAACCTCAGGACATCTCTTCAGGTGTGAATTTAAACTCAAATCCTTTTCTGGACTCTTTTCTTCTTGATCAATAAAAATAATGCTAGCTTTAAGCTTTGTTATGATTTTGAGACTTCAAGAAAATTAAATAAAGATGCAGGTATGTAAACAATTATGAGAGGTACAAATATAATATAGTCACATAAATTATTCGCTATCACAGAAAAAGCCCCAAAAATGTTAACGTTTCATTCATTTTTGCCATGTTGTTGTGTTTATATCTGTTATAGCTAGGCTGTCCTCCTAATTAGAGGATGAAATTTGTCCACATTGGGAACATCAGTAAGAAAGTAATCACTGCTGTGTTTTCTCCAGGTACAAGGAGTTGATGACGGGAAAGACCGCCAGAGAGATCATCGCTATTTTATGGATCCTCTCCTTTGTCATTGGCCTCATCCCCTTCTTTGGCTGGAACTTAAAGTACCAGAACTGTCCGAATGCCAGCGCTGGTGCGAACAACACTACAGACGCTGGCCTCACAGAGGGGCTGAGGGGGGGAGGAGACTTACTACAGAGCTGTAAGCTCATGTGCTTCTTTGAAAGTGTGGTGGACATGCACTACATGGTCTACTTTAATTTCTTTGTCTGCGTGCTGGTGCCACTGCTCATCATGCTGGGCATCTACCTGAAGATCTTCACCGTGGCCAGGAAGCAGCTGAGACAGATTGAGCTCAAGTGCGTGGGCAACGGGGACAGTCATCACCACGGGCTGCTGCAGAAGGAAATCCGGGCCGCCAAATCTCTCTCCATCATCGTGGGACTGTTCGCTATCTGCTGGCTGCCCGTCCACATCCTCAACTGCCTCACGCTGTTTTACGAGGAGCTGGAGAAGCCGGGGGTTGTCATGTATGTGGCCATCATTCTGTCTCACGCCAACTCCGCGGTCAACCCCATCATCTACGCGTACCGCATCCAAGACTTCAGGAACACCTTCCGCAAGATCCTGGCCCGACACTTCCTGTGCCGCAGGGAGGAGCTGTACCTCAGCTCCAACGGCAGCAGACGCAACAGAGACCAGATCCACATGACCATCGACCCTCTGCTATAGAGAAGGTCGTGACAGAGGAGCATTCTCTGTGTCAACTCTGTTGTTTCACTCTTGACTTATAATTTCACTGAGTTTTATAATGTTTACAGACCAAGAGTGTGATATGTGAAGATGAACCGATGTCAGACGCGCCATGAATGTGGACACTTATTTATGAATTGTGCCGAGAATCAGGGGTCAAGCAGAGAAATGTTAAATGGTGAGTCTTACATAACTTTTGTATTGTGAAGGATTTCTGATTTAAAAACAAAAAACAAACATGTTGAAGCTAGCTGGATTTGTAGGACTGTGAACAGGATCCAAACTTTGCTACATTCTAAAAATCTATTTACCCTGTTACAACTCCAAACACTCCTTTTTACGCCCTGATATTTTATATTGTCGACATCCAGTGCCAGTGTTTATTAATTTATTTATTACAAGATCTTATCCTTGAGAATGTAAAGATCAAAAAACGTTTTGTGGCTAGATCTGTACTTGTGGGCCTAGAAAGGTACAACAGTAGTAGTCTACAGCCGTGCTTATTTTTGGCTTGTGACCCTTAAAATGAATCCATGCTCAATATACGGAAAGAATTACAGGTTTTCTTCCACAGTGTGTACAGGAGGAGGCACACAGTAGTCAAAAACAACAGGGACTCTCAGAAATCAGAAGAAAAGGAGGAAATTCAAACATAAACAAGAAATTATGAATTCTTTTATATCCCATGAATCATCTCCCAGAGCCTCAGGGGTCCCAAAATCATCGCGTGACCACTGTGGCTAAGAGCCATAGATGCTTTGGTATCCACCAGATGAACAGCATGATTTGATTCAGTCACACAGTTATAGTAGTTTAGCTGCGCTGGTGCTCCATGTCATTTCCATGTTGGCCACACAAAAGCTCAGGAAGTGGGAAACCGATTGTACCCTTTATAGAAGTATGACATCTGTACAGAGCACAGTAACCGCTTTGTTGTTGAACCAAGTGTTGACATATTATAAAAAGACAAGCCAATGTCATATTTGATACTTCAAATCACTGTAATTTACATTGTTCCTCATCATCCAAGCTTCTGGTACAAACGGATTTGGGGTGCTTACATAACGGAGAGCACTATTGCTTTGATTCAGTTGGGTGTGTATGAATGTCACTTGCCTTAGGAGTCCAGCTGACAACCCATCTCCCCTCAGACGCAGTCTCAGCTGCGATCCTGAGGCTCTCATCTGTTAGCGCAGGCAGTCCTCCACAAGCTGCTGAAGTCACCGTCTGAACGGAGACGAGCAGTTTCATTTCAGAAAACAAGACAGGTTTAAATATGTTGCACCGAATCAAACACCTTACTAACATAGGTGATTGATAGACAACTAAGTCCAGTTGAACCCACAAAAACAGAGATAATATTTAAGAGTGAAGCAGGTAACACTAATGAAATGTTCTGCGAGAGGCAAATTCTTACTTCTTTGCACTCGACTGTGCATCATAGTTTGAGGCATTTCCACCGAGTCCTGATGCTTTGCTTCATTTCTGTAAGGGTGTGGGGGTTAGCATTGTTGAGCTTACAAAACTAAAGACAGGGGCGAGAGCTGATGAATCCCAAAAAAAGGCCTCTGTGAATTTAGTCAAAGCAACGTTTTGTCTGGAGTGTCGTAATTCATGTGAAAAAAAAAGAGGGTGAATTTGGTCACCCGAGAGCCATCACTACACAAATGAAAACACATTGCACTGACATTTTAGATTATTTCCTGTTTGGTGTGCTTCATTGGTGGTGTTGAACCATGTTGTGTTGGTGTTTATCAAGTGTTCTGAAGTTGAGCACTTGCCTCCACTGCTTCACTATCTCCCCTCATTCGCCGCTGTGTCCAGTGCACCACCTCTGACTAACTTCAAGGGCTAAAATACAGGAGTGTGCCAAAGTTTTAGTACATTCCAATGGAGACATCTATACTGTAACTGCACTGTATCGTTGTATTATTGTCTTTGTTGACTGATGTGTAAAAATAAGTACTGTAGCTGTCCGCCTTTCTACAAGCTATTGATTGATGTCAAACTGTTGCCTTCTTTTACGATTTTAAAAGGTGAGACGGACAATGACAAGTTGATCTAGTTCAACATTCCTGCCTTTCATTCCGAAGTACATGTCTGTCAGTGTGCTATAGTGTTGTTACTAATCAGGAAAAACATCCACTGTGGTCAAACTGATGTTCAACCTTTCCAGAGGCCATTCTGTTCTCATTCAACAAAACTACAACTGCGATACTGCTATTTAACATGATGCAATCTGTATGTATGGTGAATTATTTTGTTAATAAAGGCAATGTTTATATTGTTACAGACCAGTGTTTATTCATAAAATTGCCACTTTAAATCATTTGACCATTTATATGTACAAATGACACATTGTTAAAGACTTAAGTTTCTTACGTTTCTTGCAGACATTCGCTACTTCCCTAATTGATGCAGCTTCAGCCAAAAATAACCTAAAAATAAAGCCGAAATATGCTCAATGAACCGATGACAGATGTCGTCTCCCTGGAAACAGACAGAAGAGCTCTTCCAAAAGACAAAATAAATAAAGCAACATCTGGTGTCTTTCAGAGAGACATATGAAAGAGCCGAAACCATGATAATGATCCCGTGCTCCCATCCTCTCTGCAGTGACCTAAAGAGGCCAGTTCCAAACATCGGCTCTCATCCTCGAGGGCGTGCTGGGTCCACCTGCTGTACTGAATGTACCTGGGTGTCACAGGGGTGCTGTCCCACTGAGCAGCGTGGACATCTGCTGATCGGACACACTCTCCTGCTGAGTCACGCCCATGGACTGACACAGGTAGACGGCCAGGATGTGTTTGCACTGGGAGAAAAGAGCGCAGACACAGATTCATTACGTGAACACGGGCACCGGTGTGATTGAGGATACGGATATGAAACCCTAACGACACTTCAGTCATTTAAATTCAAAGGTCTCATGTAAACACAAGAGTAGAGAGGAGCTGCTGGCTCTGACATACTGGGAATTTCCCACTGAGTAATCTTCAGTCAGAGAATAAGAGTCACAAAGCAAATGCCAGGACAATTTCCAATATTTCTATCAAATTATAAACATTTCTATAAAGGAAAAGCACATGTGATTAATGCTGAGTGTGTGTTTGTGTTATGAGTCAGACGTAGCTCCAGTCGTGCGTGTTGAATGTCAAAAAGCCCTGCAGTTCTGCATTTGTGTGCGAAATGTGTCACTGAACACATTCACAACTTCCTCTCATTATTATTAACATTAACATGTTAATCATTGACTTGTTTTCACCCTCAGCCTATCCATGCATTATAAATGAGATTTCCTCCAAACTAACACGCCTGTGGATTAGAGTTTTACATAAGCAATGAGCCAAAGTCAGAGTGTGGTGAAAAGGACAAAAAGTACAGAAGTTTGTTTACTAGCTTCTCCTGTTGACTCTGTTTATTAGCACATGACTGTCTGCTGCAGGTAGGAGAGCTCCGGTATCTGTCCTCTGACCTGCTTGTCAGAGCAGTATGGACCTTGTTTGGCCTTATCAAGTCATGTTGGAATCTGCAGAGCCCCCGAATGAGCAGAATGGCTCCAGCAGGGGAGGACAGGAAAATGCATGTTGGAACGTCTCTGGAGCGTCATATGGTTAGGACTTTGAGACTAGAGAGTTATGTTAAATTCTGATCCACCATAATCTTTTAGCTTCCACACATGTAACGTTGCAACTTCAACTCCAGTTTCATCTCGCTAGCTATAAAAGTTGCTGGAGCGTTTCATGAGGCAGTGAATAGTTTTATTTTTCTGTCTTCAGTATTTTCATGGGGAATGATATCAGTAATGCTGATGCACCCATAGGGAGTCTTCACGGTCTGTTGCAGCTCTCTGTTTCTCACACTGATTTTAGCAGTATTCTTCAGGGAAACAATTCTTCCTGATACTTGGAGCAGGAGTGGAGGCCGTTTGCTGGCAGATATTTAGAGCAAACACTGGCGGTCAGAGCAGACACTCCCCTCAGTGACCAGACAAGAACGTGACCTGACCACAAAACATCTGTTGCACACATTTCAACGTGTGCTTTCGTCTCACTTTCGACTGGGTGACGGTTTTCTCCAGGATACACGACTGACGAGACACAATGACTGTGAACGTCTTTTTATGTATCTGTGTGTAAATACGCTGCTGTATACACTGTGTACCATATATATATATATGTGTTCATACAGAGTTCAACCCCAGCAGGACACACTGTACATACAGTTGTGTGTGTGTCTTCTTATGTGTAGGGTCTGGTATTGGAATATGTTTTTATACTGTCAGGAGCGTAATTTCCACTGGGGGTGGGGGAGAGAGGGAGAGAAAAGAGGAGGACTTAAAAATGTTTTTGGTAGCTTATGCTCATAAAGGCTACTCCCATACTGTCTGATAGGTGGAAGTTGTACCTATCTATTTTTCACAGTCAATATTCTCCTAAAAGATGCTACAAACATCAATCTAATATTTAATATTAGTTATGGCAATAAAGGACAGCTCTCTTTTAAGTGAAGATGCACACACAATATTTATCTTCAACAAAATCAACAAAAACTAAAGTGATTTTTAAGTGGGATTAATGCATAAAAATACAGACATTTACACTGCATTTCAACTTGTTTATATGAAGTAGTTATACATATATATTTTAAATGTTGAAAATTGCACAGACATACTTTTTTTAATAACCTGACCTTTGTGTCCTCCCCACTTCTGAAAACAAACCTACACTCGTGTGTAAATATTCCTCGTTATATGGAGTTTCAGGACAGACACCTCAAGATACTTTTTGTGATTGAAGAAAATAAACGTTTTTATATTCAACTTTTTTTTCCTTCATTAAAACTACAGCCTAAAAGTTAAATATTAGTTAGGCTAAAATATTTAAATCAGAAACTGGTCAGTAAAGAAGAATACAAATCTCATTCAGTACCAGTTTTCAGTACTTGGCAGACTTTGGTCGGTACTGTTAATGTATTGAGGTTTGATATGCAGCCCAAAGTGTGTGTTAACAGTACTCACCAGTGGGCCCTCGTTTCTGCGCAGCACAGTGTAAGCAAAGGCTGGACACGGGCAGTAGTGACAGGACACAAAGCAGGTGTACAAACGCCCCGAGCCTCCTATCACCTGCAACAAATTCATGCAAAGTACATTTAAATATGTGGAAAAGCTTGCGTGAATTAACTTTATTTGAAAGATCCTACACAGAGACAGGTGTGAGTTTCTTTATGAAGAAGGAGATTCACAAATCGAGTATGATCACAATGCTGTTTGTATTGGCAGTAGTTGAGAAAGTAAAAGCATACAGAGGTATGAAGGAAAACAAGCTCTTTTCTGAATCCCCCGTCCTTCAACTAGTCTAGACATGACTAGCTGAGCTCTGAAAATCAGAATAGTAAAACATATCGCTCCGCCCTAGTTATGAGGTCATCCGGAGACAAGACCTGCAGCTGCTTCATGTGTGAAATCAAACTGTTCACACATTATGACAGCATTTTACTGGGGTACAGACATACCTTCTGTTTCACAGCTGTAAGCCCTCCCTTCAAATACTGATTTGGTTGGAATATCTCAGAGTCGTCACTGTTTCAGTGTCACATCATGATGTCAAGTCTTCATGCCGTGACTTCCAGCTTGTAGAGTCCCTTTACGTTACCAAAATCACTGGAATATCCCAACTTGAACGTGTTTTTAGATTACCTCTCCATTTAAATGTTTCATAGACGTGACACACCAGTGGTTGGGTTGAAGGTGAGGTTGCTTCCACCAACCTCATCATTTCACATTAGTTATTTAGAGGAGACGAGGTAGAAACGATGCATTTTTTAACAATCCATATGTGGTGTCTAATGGCCTCGGCTGACGGAGCCTCCTGTCCACCACGCTGGCGCTCGCTCCCCGCTGCAGACAGTGATTTAGGTTGCATCCTCATGCACATGACACATGAGGACATTAAGTTAGTGGATTAGCTTGACACTTCACAATAACTAATGCCTCCCAAGATGGCAGAGCAGGCTCCATTATTCTCCAGAGCTTCGATAAATTACCTTTCCCTGTGACCTACAAAAGTAAAAACCTCTTTTCTTCAATGTGACACTTCCTTATAAATAAGGAGCACAAGAGACAATTACATGGACTTAAAACACCTCAGTAAAGATGAATAAAGCACCATGCACAGCATGATCAGCACAAAAACAATAAAACTGTGGAGACCAAGCCAAGGACTGCTACAGTTTCTAAAGAGTTAAGTTTATTGAAAACCAACTCACACTTGGGCCCTTTTTGTTGTCTGCTGTCATCATAGATTGTGTGTCTCGGCTGCAGCTCACACTGCAGAGCTGGCAGCTAATATCATCAGCAAGACACCACGAACTGCAGGCTTCCACTGCCTGGCATTGATCCTGGTTTCTTCAAAAAGACACTATACATCAAGATCTGCCATTCAGTCGCTGCAAAAGGAACACTGAGAGTTAAAGCCTCAGCATAGCTCCGGCTCCGTCTCTGCCTGAAATGCTGGCTCTCACGGGAATTATTCTCTGGAAGCTGCCATGAGCCAGAGGGCCAGAAGTTTGGATGGCCCTCTGTCCACTGGTTCCACACCACAAACAAGGCTTTAGGGAAATTCAAAGCTCTGGGAAGTGATTGAGATACCCAACCCCTGTATCTGAACTCCAACATACTGCATATTTGCATCACCTCTTATGGGTCTTTGGCTGACTAATACAATATGCTGAGCGCTTCAGGAATCGCCTGTCTTTCATGAGTGCCGATGAACTACTTCAAGTTCTAAAAATCCTTCTTCCAAGCCTCATAGAGTTTGTTTTACATTCCAGTCAGGAGAATGGTTTGGAAAACCAATCCCACTGGAGAAACATGTCAAAACCATGTCTGAGGGACAGAAAAACTGATACTCCCATCTGGTATCTTTTTATTCTAATGTATCCTGCAATTGTACATTCATTTACTGAAACAAAACCCAGAGATATTCAACTTACAATTAGGCAAAACAGAATAAAACAGCTATATTATATCTGATGAAGCTGGAGCCCGCAAATGTTTGGAAGTTTAGCCTGAATTAAATGATTAATCAATTATCAAATAATAATCAACTACTTAGTCAACTGGTTGTTTGGGAACTAATGTCTTCAACAGCAACCTCAGTATTTTTTTGAATACCGCAATCCACAAGTCTCATTACTGTTGAGAACTACTTCTACTTCCCAACAGGCTGCGGTACAGTGTCTACTAAAAGGTCATGAACGTTCAGAACAAGATAAGGTGAAAAATCCCAGCAGTGAAATGCCATGCTCTCATGAGTTATTCATTCCTTTAGAGGAAAGAGGAGACCAAATAACCACTACAACATGAAAAACTAAATTGTGTCCAATGGAAAGAGTACACTGTAATAACAGGAAATGACAAAGATGGCAGAACTTGTTAATTTATCAAACATTTCAGCATTTGTCTGACGCAGTGGCCAGTTAGCACGCAAGTCACTGTACTTCCAGTAAACTAACTAATTTCTGCTTTGTTAAGAATATTTTCCGGTATATCCGATGAGAGAAAACTGCTCTCGCATCCTCTTCGCCTACAGGACATTTGTTGAGACTCTTGACAAGTGGATGACTAAGTGCAGTGGGGCTTTATTTTTAAATGAGAAATTGCTCCTCAAACTGTCGTCACTGCCTTCGTTCTCTTCCAGATGTTTAACAATGTTCTTGTAACTCACACTGCTGTCTCATGCTGCCCAAATATGGTCTAGCAAGCAAACAGCACTCCAACCTGAAAGGACATGGCTGTCACGACTTGACCTTTGATACTCAGAGTGACATCTTCATCTCCTTTCTTTCAACTTGTAGGTCTTAAAAGTCAGATACCTGCTGCGATTCCATTTAGCCAGAACCTAAATGATATCTTAATGCCATGACAGCCAACAGCAGCCTACTGAAGCACTCACTGTCAGATTTAAATTGAGAGTCAGAGAGCAGGGTAAAGCTAAATATTTGTGGCATGGCCTTGAAACAGACACTGTGTATACTTAAGTCTCACTTAATGCATCACTAACTGTTCAAACATAAAACAGACCTGCCAAGATCATAGGAACACTCACTACTGCTAATGCCACAAAATCCACCTACTCCAACTCTGTCTTCCAAGATTTAGGACAAGGAGAAAAAAGAACATTATTAATATGCTGTTTATGTTTTAAAGCTTCCTGACAAGGTCCTGTGGATTACCACGGGGTGCAATGCTACTATTCCCGAAAGAGAAGGCTGTACCTGCAGGTTGATGGAAAAGCATCAGGATTCTTTAACTTGGACAAATCTGAGTAGCCTGACAAGTAATAATTATTCTAATTATTTAAAGCTTTCCATAAAATACTCAAATGGTTCATCAAATGTATAACCTGATGACTTACCCTCTCATTACTTTCAACAATGTTTGGTTGTGAAACATTAAAAGTTTGCCTTTGAAAACAACTGAAAGGGAAATATTCTGGATTATTTTAAATTAATTCATTCATTTTGGATTATTATTAGGGATCAGTGTGTAGGATTTAGTGGCATCTAGCAGTGAAGTTGCAGATTGCACTTTAATAACTTAAACTAATTAAACACCACTTGTGTCTGGATTTGATGAGCTGGGAATGAGAATGGGCTGTGTGTAAGTGTGTAAGTGTGTAGCAGAAACTACAGTGGCCACTAAACTTGTGACAAACGTGAAACTTCAGCCAGTGTTTGGTTTGACTGGGCTGGTCTGCTGTATACTGTAACATGGCGGTGCAGCATGGTGACCTCCGCGGAAGGCAACCTGTGGGTCTGTAGATGGAGATCATTCTAAGGTAACAAAACACTAATGAAAACATACATATGAATATTATATTCAATTTCTGACAAAAGATCCTCCTCAACGTTGAAACTGGATCTTTATTAAGTTACACATTCTCATACATTTGATAGAGTGGATGAACAGTGACATGCTGCAGTGTTTCATTTAAAGGAATATTTTGACATTTTGGGAAATGTGCTTACTGGTTTTCTTTTTGACGAGAAGATAAATACCACTCTCATGTCAGTACAGAAGCTACAGACAGCTTAGTTTAGCATAAAGACTGGAAATAGTCTGGCTTTGTCTGAAGGTAATAAAATCCTGCAAAACAGCTGAGGGGCAATGAGCGGAGACTGCAGGAAGTAACTGCATCCGACCAAGACATAACACAACACCACAACTTCTTTTTACTCTAACAAACAAGATCTAATGTTTCAATTACTGAGCTTTGGAAGTGCTGACAGGCAGATTTCTTTTTATCCTCAGACAGAGCCAGTTGTGTTGGTTATTTCTAACTTGGATATTGGAGAAATAATTACCTCTGTCCAACACTGGCACAAAGTGCACGCAAATACTGATCGAGCAGCACGGACAGTGAGCGGCTGTACAGCTCTGTTTCTCACACCTTAGATGAGAGGAGAGACTGAGCTTCAAAAAGGCAGAGATGCCTCTAGATGTCTTTGTTTTCCTGGCACAAAAAGGAAAATAAATAATAAAAAAATATCAGTATCAGTTTAAATTATGATCTAAATTGTTATCTTAAACGTCGGTATGAGCCCAGAATTTGCATTCCTACAAGAAAGTGAACACACGTATTTACCATAATGTTGAGCTATTCCTTTAAAGATTGCTTTACCTGCCATTAACCTACAGGTTTGTGACTGCCAGCCTGTGTGTGAGTGATGTAGAAACTGAAGTGTTGCAGAGCAGCAAGTAAACAGTGGAGCAATAAAGCAGGGGAAGAAATGTGTGACCTTCTCACAGGTTCAGACACTGCAAACAGTCAAGCAAACACACTTGTGTCAGTTCCACTAAAGACTGAGTTGGCAACATATTGAACCATTGCACCACACTGGTCTGGACATACCAGTGCTGCAACTAACAAGCAAATTATTTTCTCAAATAGTCGATTAATCGTTTAGTCTATGAAATGCAAAAAAGGATGTGGAAAAATAACCATCACAACTTCTCAAAGCCAAAAGTGACGCCTTTAAACTGCTTGTTCTGTTCATTTATTACCATATAAGACAAAGACAAGAAGTAAATGCTCATATATGAGAAGCTGGAACCAGCACACGTTTGGCATGCTTGTATTAAAAATAACTAAAATTGATTATCAAAATAGTCCCAGAGTAATTTTCTTTTAACCCACTAATCAATTAATTGACTAATTATTTCTGCTCTATAACAGAGAATATAACAGCAAAACCTCAGTTAGTATAAACAAAATGTTTTTGACCTCAATGTTTTTCATCAGAAAAATCTAAATCTGACAAATGTATGAAATATAAGTTGAATGTATATCATTTTTACTGTGAAACTTTTTCTATTATTCTCCAATAGGAAGAAAAATAGAAAACGTTTCATAAATCTCTTATTCTGTACCGGATTTGTTCAAAGTCACAACCAGAAAACAGGAACAACCACAGATCAAGATAAAAAATAAAAAAAGCATTTTCCAGTACAGAATAAAAATAGTCCATTATATTAATCATTTCAAATACAAGCTGCTGGACCATAAATGTCAGCCTTGAGGGAAATGAAGAGAAACAATTAACACACCAACAATTGAGTTGAAAGTGTCCCAACAGAACATAATCTATGTCTTTATTTAGCTGCATTGTATTTTTATTGTTTTTGCAGGAGCCTGAAGGAGTTTACAGGAAATATGGGTCACAATGACCACAACCTCGGTGGACTGACATGTTTCTCCCACCAAAAGTCACTCTTTGTCCTCTTGAGATTAACTCTTAACTTTGAGGAAAGGACAACTGAGGTCAGCACAGAGTAATAACACTCCTTCTTTGTAATGAAGTCATTTGGTAACACCTGTAGAGCCCACTCCATTATGGAACAAATACTGGGTGACTTTTATGGTTTGATACGTTTGTAATGAAATTATGGTTTGAGAGGATGAAAAGGGTTCAGTGATTTAACAGAAAATTAACAGCTGAGTGAAGTGTTTTACTTTTGCTTTCCTAACTTGTTTGAAACACAGTATCTTCAGAAATAATAAATAGAGGCTGCGTTCTAAGACTAAAACTAGGCTGGACCAAATCAAAGTACAATGCAGATACCCACTGAACAGATCTTTCTCCTACGATCGGCTGTGGTAATAATCTTATGGTAAACTCTTATTTCACTCTGAATTTTAAAAAAGACAACATGAATAAGCTAAAAGTCAGGCAACAGCTTTAAAATTCAATCTACTTGTTATTGGGGCAGAAAAGACTGATTCAGAAGATGAGAGTACTTCCTACCTATGCTAATTATGTATGACCTACAAGTTAGAAATTGTTCAGCTGTGGAAGAATATTGTAGATATTGTCATAATGATTTCATATTAAAATACAAACCATTATTTTGTAATATATAAACTATGCAAGCAGGATTACTGTTGGTTAAGGTACAGAGTTGACACAAACATGACAAACCTGAAATGCTTTGCGTCCACTGGGAGACGACAGGCAGGTGACTGCACGCTGGTCAACCAGGTCCAGAGCCTGCAGTGCACAAGGCCCAAACACAAACTTCAGCCTGAAAGACATGAGGGAGAGACGAGTGAAAGATGTATAGACATCCATAACATGTTTTGAGTTTACATGTGTGGATGGCAATACACAACTTGAAAAATATACACAGAAACTGCTGGGTAGAAGTGTGAAGAAAAGATCAAATTAGACCAATTTAATATAATATAATACTCCAGTGTGTGTGTGCGTGTGTGTGTGTGTGTGTGTGTGTGTGCGTGCGTGCGTGCGTGTGTGTGACTATGGCAGAATTTCTCATTAAAAAGCATGTTCTGTCAGCCCCCTGTGGAGTTGACTTTTGAGTCTACTATTGGTAAAAGAACCAGCTTATTTGCCTCTTTTACAGTCACTTCACTTCTTCCCCGTATAACAGCTGAATCCTCACACAACCATCAGTCTAGAGTGAAGCTCTTGTTCTTTATTTTAGGTGAATAACACCAAAACTCTACATTTAAAGCTTATGCTACAAATGGCAAAACTGATTATTATTCTGTTTTCCATTTATAAAGTTGAACATTTTGCATCGACAGATAACAACAATGGGTGCAGTGTCAAAGTCTTTTACCCTTCACTTCACCACACTATGAAATCAAAATACATATTATAGGAATAATAATAATACTCTACAATCAATATGTATCACAATATAGCAAAAGGATGTAAGATAATCATATTGTTGTCCAATGCCAGTGCAGACATTAATCCCAGACAAAACTCTTCTAATGTAAAACAACGCAAATCATTCAATTTGCTAGTTTTTAATTATTCTTTACTTGCATCATCATTAATGTGAACAACATCATTTTGCCTGTAAGTGAAAGATGAGAGAAAAATAAAAATGGAACAATGTCTGCTTGCGAACTACCAGTGTGATTAAGAGCCCCTAAACCAGAGGCTTCCCGACAAACAGACAGGATGTGGCCATGTTGAGCCAGACAGTGAGCACCCCTTTACTCTCAGTAACTCAAACCACTATGCCAGGAAATGTCTCAGTAAAGACACAGAGGAGCATCATGACACTGTGGCTCAATGCTACGTCACTTTGGCAAATCCAGACTGTACAAATGCCTCCCACTTTCTCCACAGTGTGGCTTCTGGTATTCACACCCACTCAGCCACGTGCTGACGTTTTTCTCAACTCAGACAGGAGAGGATCCCTACATTCATGGGAATAAAAAGGATACTTACCCAATAAGCAGGTCATCAGGAACTGCAAAAAAAAGAGAAAAATAAGTAATTTCTTAAAATGTGTGTTTATGCATTAAAAATAATTTCACAGATTTAAGAGTGATGAAACTTTTATCATCAATCACTTACAGAAAAAAAAGGTGAGTGTTCATGCTTTACCTGTGTAATATGATCAGAGTAATGTGAGGAATCATTATCAAACCTCTAGCTGTCTCAGACAACCCAAAAGAAACTAAAAAAAAACAAAACTACACCACACATAGTTTACACAAAAAAAAATACACAAATGTGGAATCTGTGTAGAAGACAGAAATCCTCTGTACACTGCAGAACAGCAACCACTCTGCTGTTGTGTTAATGTGGTAAAGAAACTATATTTAGATACACAAACTGAACTTTTGCTTCTTGTGTACTTGTTTGACTTCATTTTGCTCCTTAAAAAATGTTTATGAGCTACTGGAGAACTGTGTCCAGACATGAGTGCCTGGTGTTTTCATTTTGTGATTCATTAAACTATTGTTACACTGCATTTTAATAGTATAATTATCTGATGGGTGCAGTTGGGAATTGCCTTTTTAGGTACGACTACTAAGAATTCATACACACACAAAAAAACTACTGGTTACATTTGTAAGCATCATAACCTATACTTGTGTTCGGAGTCACATATTTTTACACTGTGGTAATGCTGCTTTTGGTAAAGACCCTGACTACTTTTCTGTCCACTCCTAGTGATCCAGCACAAGTCTGTTGGGTAGAGAGGAAAGCTGATGGCCAAACAGTTATGGGTTCAAATCTAATGACTATTTCAGATAATACAAGTAAAAAAAATGGAAAAAAATGGAGCAACTGCTGAGATGGCCTCGGGCAAGGCACTGCATCCGTGTCAATTATTCACACCGGCAGTATTATTTAGTCCCTAACCCTGACTACAGAATACAAATTAAAGCAACTCTTCCTGAAGCCAAAACTAAAAGTAGAAAAGCCCTTCTGTTTGGTAATACAGATAAACCACAATCATTAACTAATGGTAATAAAAGTCTGATGAGGCATACAGAGCAATATTGGTATTAAGGGCTTGGCAGGAGGTAATTCTTTATAGACAATAAACACAAACCTTTGCTGTAGGTTTTGTGGAGCAGGGCATTCCCATATTTTATGTCCTGTCAGGGGGAACTGTCTTATATGTGACTTATATGTTCAATAGGTGAATCATGTCAGTCTCATCGTGTTGGACATGTTGTTCATAAAACTACCAACAGGCTTTTGTCACAGCACAGGTGTCATTAATAAAAAAAGTATGATGGATGAATTCCATTTGGCTGTTTCTGTTTCAGAGTCATGACTTACTGGGACAGATGAAGTGAACATAGCCATTGTTAATATTATTAGTACCACCTGAGCTGCTATGAAAAAGGCCTTTACCAGGACCCTGGAAACGAACACCTAAAAGAAAGAGCCATTATTGATGTTATTAATGACACCTGTACTTTTCCTGCAAAATGTCTGCTGTATAAAAGGTCCGTGAGTTTAGGTGTTTTAAGCCTATAGCAGTCTATAGTATGAGTAGCTTGCTGTTTAGAGAAAAGACTATAGAGATACAAGTGTGTGGCAGCGGCGCCTCCTACAGGACAAATATTAAAGTACATCACTGTAAAACTCCGGAACAACAATAAGTCCAGATGTACCGAAAGCTACATTAACGTTACTGCGGAGCACAGTAATGCGTTTAAATGAGTGGGAAAGTAAAGGTTAACAGTTTCCTCCTGACAAACATTAAGTTAATGTGAAGTTTGCTCAGAAACTTAATCGAGTTTATCACATTGTGCTTTAACCAACTGTTAGCTAGTAACGCTACAGATACTTTAACATTAAAACTGTCACATTTATCTCCCTCTGCGACTCGTGTCTTACTTTGAGATGTTTCCTGGTATGTTTTTTGAACATCTCGGAAAAGCTGTTCAGCCACTGCAGGCAAAAATGAGCGCATTTTTGTTTCCGGAAGTCATCGATTCCGTTAGCCAATAAGATACGATCAAAATATTACGACTTCCGGCTTGAACGTTTGTTGCCTCCAAAATAAAAGCCCCAGGCCAAGGCAACTACTACAATTTGGGAAATCGCTATCGCTGCCGCACCAGACAACTGACATATTAATGCCAACTTAGCTATACTTGGTTCGAGTTAATTTAATTTACTTATGTTGCCCTATATGGCACCATTTATGTGACTTTCCAATTCATTTTCTCATTAAACAGGATATAATGGATACATAATCAATTAAACCTCAGTGAACTTCTTTAACCAATCATAAACAGAATGAGTTAAGAAAATGACCGGGGTGTCCTGGTAGCTTACCTGGTGGAGTGTGTGCTCCAAGTACAAAGGCTCTTACTACAGTGGTCTCAGTTCGATTCCAACCTGCAGCCCTTTGCTGCATGTCATGTGTCTCTCTCTCACTCCAGTTTCCTGTCGCTATTCAGCTGTCACTATTGATTGGGGCAATAAACCCCCCCCCCCCCCACCCAAAAAAAGAATTGTAAAAAAGGAAAATGATCACCATCGTCTTCATATAGCACACAGAATATGCAGTGGCAAGCCTGCTGTAAAGTGAAGCCATGATGTACCTCAACAGCTGATTTATTTATTTATTTTTTTTAAATATGGCTCAAGTTTAAATGTATAACTTGAAAAGTAACATGAATGCAGTAAAAATGAAAATTCAGCAAAAACCTGTATTTTTTGCATGAACTATTTTCTGTAGCACAAAGGGCTCCAGTGTGTTAAGTGGTTTTCTATATGATTTTATGTTTTCCATTTTCTGTTTAATGGTAATTCAATTAACAGCTCTGCTCATTCACTCACATTTTGCAAAAGTTGCAATTTCTGTCACAATAATGTTCTTGTATACTGCATTAGATCACAAACAAAAGTGAACCTGAACAGTATTGGTGCACCTCAGCCAATGACAATTATGGTACAAGCTACAAGAAGAAAGTCATAGTAGTCAGTAAATATATGGCTATAAAGGATCTACACATTTTCAGTGGTGGAGAACTGAACCACTTTATTTGATTGGTCTGAACTCTTGTAATAGCCTACTAAGAGACATTGTGCGATACAAACATTGCATTTCAACATCATAGGATACACGGGTTTTCAAGTCTCAATTTCAAAAAGACAAAAAAAAAAGTCACCACTGTGTGTTTGATAGAGAGCTGAAAAGATGCTCTAATTCTTTTTCGGCTTCATGTCGGATTTCATTAAGATTCAAGTTTGTAAACTTTTTTTTGTCATTGCCTTTGTAAACACATAACATCCCATTTAAACAGGATGAATAACAAAGATGTTGAAAATGACAAAATAAAAATCTGAACATGTGCTATGACAAATGATTCAAAATCAATATGGAAGGAACAAAGGAAATATCAAGTTTAGAGCAGAACAGATTCGTTAACTGAGCAAAGTGAAAACTGAAGAAGCCAAAATATGGTATTTTTTCACATATCTAAAAAAAAAAAAAAAAAAAGACTTTCAAAGGAACGTTACTGCCGTTTATGAAGTTGACCTAGTATATTTCATATTCAAAGCTGTATGTCAGTTGATTGACACAATGAAAGCAGAGATTAAGTGGTCATGGTTTTGAATCACCATGACAGCAAAGTCCTAAACATTTAACGGTACCATACACTTGAAACTGTAACTGTGATGCCACACTACAAAAATCATGTACCAGCTACAAGAAAAGACAGGAAGTCAAAACATCCAGAATTCTGTGAGTGGTGGGAAAAACTTAAAGCACATCTTAGTATACTCCTGTGCTGGAGGTTGAATAAGTTACACAGCAGGTAGTATGCTTTTTTTTTTGTCAAAAGCTACGAAGCAAAAAGTGCAACAATGGTGCAGACCATTCTTTATGTTTGGTTAGTTTTGTCTTTTTGTGTAATGGAAAGACAATTTACAGAGTTCAGATTTTTGTCAGGACAGTATCAAAAAAAAAAAAAAAAAAAAAAAAAAGATGAAGGAAAAAAAAAAGAGGGACTACAGAAACAAATACAAACATCAAACATCAACGTATATCTCTGAGAAAATTAGTTAAAGCTGCCTTCTTTCTCAAGTCACAAGGCATGGCAAAACCTGACACTTTTTTTTTTACCATGACAACGTTGCAGAGCAGATCATTCTGGACAGGTTGGAAACTGCAGAGAGAGACAGCTACATGTGACACACCATGGCTCTATTGAAAAAAATAAAATAAAATAAAATTGGCTCACTCTCATTATTCAGACGGGGTCCAGGAGTAGTCATAAGGATATCTTTTCCGGTAAAATGAAGCTTATATCAGACTCTTCACCTTTCTGTTATGACACCAGTGTTCTCAACTTGTTTTGAAGACATTTCTCTGTCTATAACGGGATGAGAAGTTACCTCTACCATCTGATAGTTACAATCCATGCATCATCTCCACTATGTGGCAAAGACGGGCATCAAATATCAATGCTGTTTGAAATGTTAGTCTGTTTCATCCTCGAATGTCCACGGTGTTCAGGCTCTGGTGGTGCTTGGTGGATGGCGCGCAGGGTGGCACAATCTCTGTGCTCCACTCATGGTCAAGTACAAACCAAAAGGTCCGGTCTCTCTTAGCGTCGCTATGGTAAAAATATTAGAGTGGGTGTCAGGTGACGTGGGGTGGGGGTGGACTGGGAGAGACCAACTGTGATATTAAAGATTACACCCCTACTCTTCCCATTTAAAGTGGATCAATTTAAAAGCGACATTAAAATAAGAAATAATCAAGTTAAGAAAAACACTGCAAAAGGTTACTCTATTTACATACAATGATTTTCTTAAAGACAAGGTATATCTTTACATAAATCAAACAAAATTCAGAAATAGTCTCTTATGTTGTTTCTTTTTACATATTAAGTTCTTCATCTTCACTATAGCTCATGTCATCCCCTCAGTCGAGTTTTGTTTATTTCCCCGACAGGCTGAGTGAGTGCTTCCGGACCAAAAACTAGTCTTGTTCTGAAGAGCCCTGCCTGTCACAGGCTGCTGCTTGTATTCTCAGCTAACAGCCAGGGGGCGCCATAGCACCAAAAATAAAAAGGACACCACCCCATCTACTTGTCACACTCGCCAGTGAGCAAGGTTAGTTCTAGGAGGGGGGTGAACAGACAAGCCTTAGTGCAGGCCTCTCTTCTGGTTTTCAGGGCTCTAGAGAGCAGGGCTCAGTCATCGCTGTCAGACAGGGTCTCATATTGCTCTGACAGCAGAGACTGCCACACGCGCTGCTGGCCCACCGGGGCTCCAGCTGGAGGTGGCTGCTGCTGCTGCTGCTGCTGCTGCTGCTGCTGCTGGCTCTGTATGGCGGGTGAAGCTATGGAGGTGGGTGGCGTGTTGCTCAGTATGCGCATGGTCAGCGGGTTATAAGGAAACTGCATGGATCCTGGACAGGGAAGGAGAAAAAGAAATGTAATAAAATGTAGTTAAATTGGTACCAGGTATTTCTGTCTGTGAATTTACGGTTTTGAGACGGTAGAGGCTGGACACCTCACCTGCGGATGAAGGTCGGTCGTCCCAGCTCCATTGGGCTTGGGCTTGGGCTTGTCTGTGATAATCTCCCTCGGAGTGGACGGAGGACACTGAAGAGGGACGCTCCCCTCCAGAGTAGGCCTGACCCAAGTTAGGAGACTTCGATTTCCGGCTGTTGGCTTTGCCCTGCTTCTGCTTCCCTGTAGATTCAAACATGCAGAATGTGTAAATCCGCAACATGTTAAACATAAGATCCCTTCTGAACATGTGTTTTTTTAAGAATTTAATTTGCGCCTACCCATGCTGGGTGATGGGTTGGCCTCCTGACGGGCGTCACCACCTGTGCCGGTTGTACTGTTCATGGCACACTGAGCCCCTCCCTGGTGCTCCTCCGGTCTCTCCTCCAAATTGCCCATCAATGCTTTGCGAATGATGTCCTCCAGGCCGAGGTTACTGGCTGGATCACTAAAGGAGTGATTCCTGGGGTTGATGCTGCCTACAAATCAACAACACAACAAAACATATAATGAGAAAGGAGACATCAACTGGATTGAACTGTGAAGGGCCTGAGCAAGTTTGACTGCTACTTACTGGAGCTGGTAACAGCAGGCAAGTTGAAAATCTCTGTGCCTGGTTGTGCGTTTCCTGCAAGACAATTATTAGATGTTGAAAAAAAAACAGAAATTTAGTTAAACATAATACAGTAAGTCAAGTTGTTGTTTTAAAAGAAATTAGAAGGAATTAATTAAACAAATGTCTTGCATGCACACATATTAATAGAGTTTGTTCCATCATCTGATGAATGCATGTTAGTGAGGAAGAGGATAAGAGAAGACCCACTTACCAATATCAGAATCACCGACACCAGAGGTGGAGTTCAACTTACGAAAGATCTCCTGCTTCTTGGATTGCACCATTTGCGAGGTGCTCTCTAGCTTGGTGAAGAAGGAAGGCAGATAGCTGACACTCCCCGGGGATCGTGAGTCATTCCTTGAACCAGACAAACCAGAGGCAAAGAGTCAAAAAGCAAAGGGGTAACAGGGGCAACAAGCGTTTGGCACTAGGCAATTTCTCTAGTGTGATGTCAAACAACTGCTGACGGGTGGGAACACTGCCTGCTGGCATCCATACAAGAAATTGATTTACAGACTAATGCAGTCAGGCATCAAATGTCAGAGCACTAACAGGAAACTAACTTTAGCAATGTGTAGCTCCAGAGTAGAAATTCTGGTTACTTAATATTCACAACATTATTACAGGGGACAAGAAAATTGTATCTCAATACACATATACAAGCACAAAGAAAAGTCATCTCCCCTTTCTCTCTTGACTACAATTTATTGTAATCAACGACTACTGTAATTAAGCTTTAAATTGTGTTAGCTACTATCTTCCTACACTAGTGTGGAGATCCCATACCTGATCTCTGAGTTCTCAGCCTCTCTCCTCTGGGGTGGAGGCCCACCAGCCTCCTGTTTGTCAATGCCTTGGTAGTTCTGTGGTGGAGAGATGGGTTCATAGTTCTCCATCTGCCTGCCACCTCGATCTGGAGATTTACCGGGCCTGGACAGGGAGCAGAGAGAGCCAAAAGTCATGACAGATGATAAGTAATAAATGAGACTCAATCTGATTATTTCAGAGTTAACTGGCTGGTCCATGTACCTAGCTCTGGGCTTGTCAGGAGCATTTTCTGGAGAAACTCTGCTGGAGGGTCTCTGGTGGTGTGGGGCCTGGACCTGATTCTCTGGACTGTAGCGGCTGGGCACCTTGGCTCGCCCCGAAGAGGACACGGGTGGCACCACGCTCTGGAATGTGGCTGAAGCTGAAGAGGAGACTGGAGGAGGGTCCTGATTCCGGGCGAAGTCCTGGGTTATGATATGCTGAATGACAGGGAGTGACCATAGAGTTAGGTATGTACATGGCAAATCTGACATGTGGTAAACATCTCCAAATAATCTCCATTGTTTCTTACCGAAATATGGTCCGCCAAGGTCATGACCCGGTGAGTCTTGGGGACCTGGGAGTAGCTGTCAGCCTGGGAAGAGGGGGGCTGCTGGGGACTGGCCTGTGGTGGCTCCCCTGGTTGCCGGTAACGACTCATGTCGTAGGCCCGCATGCCAGCTGAAGAAGGTTTACCAGGAACCAGAGTTTTGTTTTGGAGAAAGACGCAGGGGGAGGTGAGGAGAGATAAGACAGGGAGGAATTAATATACTGCGTGCCAACAGCAACTGATCTACATTTGTTTTCAGGTGACAGGAATAACTTCAAGAGGGGTCTGGTGACGAGACTGGTACAGAGGAATGAAGTCTCAAATGACAAGGTCAGTGGGGTAAGTCATTCAAGCTATGGTATGTTTACTCCACTTGACTAGAAGCTAAATTTAGCCTTCACAGCCAAATCTGTTACACATCATCTTTGACCTAAAGCACAAAATATTTGAATAAAATGAGGCCTTAATTTAGTTATACTAAAATAATGTATACGCTCAAAATTAGTTGGTCTGTTCATACCTGCTGCCTGTTGTTGCCCTTCTTCTGGTTTGTCCTGTTGCGATTGTACTGGGGAACTAGCAGGACTGATCACCTCAATGGCTCCTCCACCGGTGTTGTCGTACCGACTGGATGACACTGCAGGACAAGTATGGACAAAAGGTTACAATGCACTCTAAGCAAAGGACACAAAATAAAGGTTTGGCCATGGTCTACTGGTGTATCCCTCAACACACTCACAGCTGCTAGAGGAGTCAGAGCTCTGAGAGCCTCGCTCCCGTGAGTCTTTGTCCGATGCTATCTGCCGTGTGATGATGACATCAATGAAGTTAGCGGCTGTGATAGTCGTTTTTCCACGAGTCCGAAGCTCCTCTTCGATGCGTGACTTTGAGGTTTGAGGGCCCTTGTCCTTAACCCCAGGACCCTCAGAATAAGCAGAATGGGGCTTACCCCCTGGCAGAGACATTGCACCATATGGTGACTGCATGGATCGCCTCTCTGCCTCCTGCTGCTGCTGCTGCTGCTGCTGCTGGTGCTGATGCTGATGCTGATGCTGCTGCTGCTGCTGCTGCTGATGCTGATGCTGATGCTGATGCTGAAGCTGCTGCTGCTGCTGCTGCTGCTGCTGCTGCTGCTGCTGCTGCTGATGCTGATGCTGCTGATGATCGGAGAGGGTGGCTGCTCGCCGAGGTGCAGCCGACGAGGACATGTCGTCATCCCGTTCATGTTTGCTTTCCTTCACCTTGGCCACATCCATCTGTGGGGCAGAGGCAGCGGCGTCCACCAGAGCCGCCAGAGCATCAGCTGCAGTACTGTAGCGAGAACTACTCTGGGCCGCTGCTGTCGCTGCTGCTGAATGGGGCCTGAGGAGGAAATAAAGAGATGAAGATTACTACATTTCCTGTAGGTTTGGTTCAATTACTACAAGTCTGACTAATGCAACTGAAGTCTACTGTCTAGACTTTTAATGTGTAAACACACACACAGCTTCCTAAAATTTTAACATGTAAATAAATTGAGGACAAATACATGAGCAGACACACACAGTGAGTGTTAAGAGAGCTGATGTAAATGCAGAGTTAGAATAAGACTTACATTAGAGAAGTGATGACACTTTTGCCCTGGAAGATGCTTGGCCGCTGTTGAACAACTACATCCTGCGTCCTGAGTAAGGGAGAAGTGGAGTGCAGATAACCTCGACTCACTGGCCGGCCTGGCTGCTCTGGTCCACCTGATACACACAAATACATGAAATTACTCTAGGTTTACATTATATACAGCACTGTATAGCATACACTAGGGGTGTCACGATTCTCCAAATCTCGATTCGATTTAATTTTTGATTTTAAAGTCACAATATTACTATTAATGCATTCCTTATATGTTGTTTACTTTTTTGGCCTTTTCCTATTCTGTTTCGGGGGGCTTTTATTTTGAAACCGCTTTTTATTTTGAAACCATTCCAACCGCGAGGTTGTAAACAGAACAAACATTAAACACGTTAACATAGTGAAATGAAACAACACAGAATGATGATTTGATTGTTTCAGCACACTCCGAAGAGACCCAAAGTTAGTGTTCATGGAATATGTACTTATCAA